>NW_012118932.1:4441891-4459818 GCF_000951035.1 Colobus angolensis palliatus
GTCTCGGCCTCCCAAAGTGCTGGGATTACAGGCTTGAGCCACCGCGCCCGGCCTCAAATTTCTTTAACTGTATTAGCTTATCAATGTAAAAATGCAAGCACGGTTTATATAAGGACAAGCCACTTTCTTCCTTTTGGGCATAAGATTCACTCAAAATAGGTTTTTACATATAAATGAGTTAACTCCATACTTATCTAGTTCTGTCTTTATTCCTTATTTCTCAATTAGCTTTTGCATCTATTGATAATAAGGTTCTATCATTAACATTCCAAATTTTGCTCTGTTGAAAAAATAAATGTCCAATCACCAAAGTTATATTCGAATATAATTTTTAGAAGTCCCTAGATTTTCTTAGTCATCACGATTACCTGAGTGTGCAGAAGTTCTTCTTGAAGTTGGTCAATTTTCTCTTTGTCTGACACCTAAATATTTAAAATAATTTTAGTTGAACAGAATTAGGTTTATATAGAATGTACAAGTTACATTTTTTGATACATATTGAGAGTTAAAAACAACTGACTTCATATGCATATTTAATCAAAGTAATTTTAAATCAAATGATTTAAGAAAGTAAAAATATCTGTATTTATCAATAAAAATAGTTCACCAAAATTTTATATTGAGAAACAAAAATCTTAAAAGGCAATCATTTTCCTGTTGCTATTCTAGTCATTTCTTATGAAAGACTAGTTAGAAAAACAAGAGATCAACACATATGGTTACTAAATTCTTCAGAAGCTGTTTTGTACTAAAGCATAGGGACTCAGATATTTGGGGAAATAAAGCACTGATATCCCTCCAGAAATGCGTTTTGAAAAGTCAAATACATGTTACTGTTGACAGCTATTTAAAAAGTTCATTGGTCACAGGGTATCTTATAAGGAAATATTTTTGTATTGTATCCATTTCTGCACCATAAGTAGCGAATTATATAATAAATGCAAATAACAAGTTGCGCATTTTCAGAGATTTAAGTGGAGCCAAATGCTTGCTTTTAAATTCAGTTCCGAGGAAAGCTCTGCTAACTCATAATACAGAGAATGCATCCATAGCAATGAAGCCACGTAAAGCAACTAAAATTAATTTGAATATAAAACAAAAATAAAACCCACAGGTATTGTGTAAACTACTTCAAATTGTTATTAATGCTAGTAATTCTAAAATAAAATATTAAAAACAATTTTATTATATAACAGGTTTTAAAGTAGTCACAATACAATTATACATACAAAATATAATAATCAAATATAATAAAAATGATGTAATTTATGACAAATTCACATAACTGTGCTTTGACTTCTTGGTAAGAGGCAGAAGTTGTCATCCCCAGCCTTTAAAAATAATTGTCTAACTTCTGAAAATCAAAACTTGTAAATATGAACTTATTTCACAGAAGAAAATAGTTAAATTCATATTCTTCTTCATTTAAATCCTTGTTGATCTTCATTCATTGGTTATTTAAGCAATCACAACACAACATGGCAGCAAATATACATGAAAAAGTTTTAAATGATTTGCTAATTCAGGTAGACATTAATAAGTCTTGTCCACAATATGAAAAGTTAAGATTTTAATTTCTATTTCTAAATACTTTCTCATAATTTTCTTCAATTTTTTATTTCAACAATATAGATGACAACCCTTACTAGAAACAAAAGGCACATTTTTTTTTTTCCTTAAAAGTCTATGCCTAAATAGCTCCAAAAATGATTTGGTAATCAGAAAAAAGATAATGCAAACTTCAATTGCTTTCCCATTCCTGTACAGCAAGCACAGATCTGCTGATAGAAGCTTTTTTTCATTTTAACTGTGTGTGTTTACGTAGGATGGACAAGAATTATTAACAGTCTCCTAAACTGTGAGGAGACAAGCAAGTTGGAGAGGAGTCCACAAACTAAAGAACAGAATCTTGAAAGCCAATGAAGAAATAAATAATTCCACATTATGATCATTTGGCATGCCATCACACCATAATAGTGTGGTCACAAAAAATTGTTATGTGGATTTAATTTCCAATTCATTTTAAAAGGTACTTTGATTTACTCTGTTCCATTCAATATTTATCCAACTGTAGCTAAATTAGTATGAAATGTATAAACTGTATTAGTATAAATTGTTTTAGTTTTAAATGTAAATACTGACTTCAGGCAATATATCCTAAATTATTATAGAAAATCCAACATTACTTGACATCTGGGGCAATAACTTAAAAACTAATACAATTAAACAAAAAAGTTAGGATGTTTAGTATAAGCCAAGGGCTACAAAAGGTTAATTTAATTTGGTAAAATAAAAAGGTTATATAAAAAATTAAAATGACATAAGGTTAGTAGAATATTAAAAATATAATTTCTATGCTAGATTAGTAGTATTTAATGATCACAACTGTTAAGATGTTTATAAATTTAAATTTTAGGAGTATTTAAATGTATCATTTGCCTTTCTGGTATAATGAATAACTCACGCATGGTTTACCAGCATGTTTCCTCTCCGCTTAGTTTAATGGAACATCACAATTAATCACAATGTTATATTAAAAGACAGCTGGCCGGGCACGGTGGCTCACACCTGTAATCCCAGTACTTTGGGAGGCTGAGGCAGGCCAATCACCTGAGGTCGGGAGTTCGAGACCAGTCTGACCAACATGAAGAAACCCCTGTCTCTACTAAAAATACAAAATTAGCCCAATGTGGTGGCGCATGCCTATAGTCCCAGCTACTTGGGAGGCTGAGGCAGGAGAATTGCTTGAACCCGGGAGGCAGAGGTCACAGTGAGCTGAGATTGTGCCACTGCACTCCAGCCTGAGCAACAAGAGCAAAACTCCGTCTCAAAAAAACAAAGTAAAATAAAAGACAACTGGTGGTAAAGTAAAAGATCAGACCTAATATTTCCTAGGAAACAAGATAAAAACGTTTAGATTTATAAAACATTTAAGACTGATGAGATGATAATTTTTATATATTTTCTTAAGAGAATAACACAAGCTATTTTCAATCTGTCACTCTAGGTCTTAACTAGCAAATGGGGTATATTTTATTTTGATGTGATTTACTGATAAAATTCATCGACTTACAACAAGAGCAAGTTCATGCCCTGTTGCTCAATATATTGTTTGCATCATGAAATAAATTTAAAACTCACCCTGACAGAAATGGATATCAATGGTCTTGAAACCAGAGCTTTTCTACAATTCCAGGGCTATGAAACTGATGGAGAAAGAGCGGAATCCTCCACAGAAACAAGCTAAAGCTGAAAGCCATTGAGGCCACTCTGAAATTCTGAAATACGTATATAAAAAGGTCATTGTAAAAATTTCTATGTATGTGAACATATCCACAGAAGGTAAAACTACCAAAGGTAGTTTTAATCTTCTGTCTCTGCTTGAGTTCTTTTGCTCAGAAGATACAGGGAAAATTTCTTAGTTGCTACTAATAAGATACCCAAAATGATGATCTACTTAGACTTTCAAGAAGATAAGGGAGAAAAAACAATTAAAAAACAACAAAAAGTACTGTGGTTTTGTGCATCAAGTAAACCTCACATGCCTGGAATGATAAAAATCTCGTGAATCAGGATTTTGATCATTATGGCAGTGAAGAACTGAAAACTCATCTCTGTAGTAACTACAGGGGAAAGGAGTGGCGGATACTGTAAGGTAACAGTCTTTCGGGAGAGTAAGAGGGATAATTTCACTATACAAGAGCATAAATTGTTTTTAAAGTCCCATTTTCTTCCCCTCAAGGTAACTACAACGTGGGCAGGAACAAGCCCTGTGTGCTACTCTACTCAGGGTAAAACGTCTTGCCAGTCTCTAATTTACAAATGGGGAAAGGGAGGTATAAAAGGGTTAAACTGATAACCCAATAAATATCAGAAAGAGGAATAACATCTCTCAGCCCAAATAAAGGCTAGTAAAGGAGGCTTAAAATGAACATTAGCTTTCAGCAATGTAGAAAATGAATCAGTATTCATTATGGATATCTCTTGATTTGTCAGATTCAAAAGCTCATCATTAATCTTAAGTCGTATCTTAGAATGTTAAATAGCAGGCCTATGGGACACATTTCAAGTTGTCTTACGAAAAAAACTTAAGAACAACATGTAACAACAGCTACATTCTTAATTTCTAAGTAACATATAAGAACATACTTGCTCTCTCCCTTCTTTCTGTAACGAAACTAAAGTACGGGGTGGCTCAGCCTAAGCATCCAATCTGTCAGGCTATTTAAATGATATATTCACAGTATACAGAACAGGGATTGGTAAAGTACCGTTCAAAATAAGTCCTCCTTGGCTTAACACAGCTACTTTAATTTAACCAAGTAGGAAACCCACTTCTTTTCTTTTTCTACCTAGTTTTTGCTCACCAAAGCTAAATATATATAGGAATTGATTCCACAGCCATGGAATTGAGAAAAGCCAGAAAGTGATGCTGAAAAAATAAATGAAACTATGGTGAGTACTCTGAAGTATTAACCACCACCAAATGAGATAAGGTTAGCCAGCAAAATTACTGCACTAAACGAAATCATTATCTATAATATTGGTTGATTTAAATAGTAGAATGTACAAGAATTATATGACTGAATCTTTGTTCCTGACTACGGTTTGTATATAACTTCAAAACTTTTCTGATCTAATAAGATGTAACATAATTAGCTGATTTCAAGATCTCAGAGTATAATTTTAAACTCATTACACTTATTTCACTTTGACCTAAAAGTCTCTTCCAAACATGAACTTTGGGATCTACATGGTGGGATTACCTAACCATCAAAATCATGTTTTTATGGACCTGCTGATTGCACCAAAAGCCACATACTGGTATAGACTTACGCTTTTATTAGAACTTGTTCTTTAGCAACCAGGATATCAAATTTCCAGTGTTCAAACCTTCAGTGGTCCAAGGTGAAAATTTATTTGTGCTGACTTTGATTAATGTGAAAAATGTATGCAATGAGTTTGTCAAAGTGTGTAAGAACTACGTGCTTTTGCCTAAAAGTCAAAATAACTTTCTTCTATAAGAACATGAATGTTCTCTATCCATATACTTTAGCTAAAACAAATAAATAAATGTTATTCTTTAGTGTAAACTGGTCATCTACAGCAATCCTTTTCACTTCAGAAATAAAAACTTGGGGAGCAAGTAGGTAGGTAAGATGCCGACAAACTTAGGGTGACTCAATAAATGGACCACATAAACAGCAATTCCTAATTTTGTTCTAAATATAAATACAGGAACCCTACAGATAACCTAATTTTCAGAAACCAAAACTCCTCTGCTTGAATTTGTTACTTTTGGCTTTTCCTATACTACCCACTCGAGAGAAGTTCCATATTTATATGATATATCTTCTGTATTTTTACTTTGCCAAATTAATTTCTTGTATTTGGAGTCCATGAATGGATTAAGGCGACATGATCTTGGCAGAAATGGCTCATTAGTGTGAATGTATCGGTAGCCCCCTTAAACCATCCATCACCTTGCGCTTCTGTTGGGCATAGCTCGTGCTATATTGGCCAGCGGCTCTGCGCGCTTCCTCTTCATGCTCTTGAATTTGTTGTTGTAAGAGAATGAGCTCACCAAGCAGACCCTGCCATGAGTTCACAATGAGGAGAAGAGGAAATCGGGGAGGAGAACAATGTTAAACCAAAGGGCGCAACAAAGGAACAGATGTAAGATAGTGAGGGATGGTTAACTTAAAACAGAAATGGAAACTCATTTAGAGCTGTCATACCCTTGGGCTCTGTAGTGCATTTCCATTTTCCTCCTCAGTAAATCAGATGTCTCAGAAAAATAAAACAGCCCAGTTTAAAAAGTGAAAAGGAAAGTGCAATACTGAGTGCTAAATGAAACGAGCCAGATATACACCAAATATGGACAAAAATACAGATTTTTTTTTTTTTTTTTTTAACAGTGTTGATCTTACTGGTCAAAATTTTCTAATTCTCAACCATGATTCTCTCAGGATTGATTGAAGATCATACTAGCTTACTTAATTATGAAATTATTATTCTTATGTAAATATTTTTTCTTGATATTTCACTGATTCAAGTAAAGGTCCCTAGAAATAGGTTTCCAGCATCAAGTTAATCAAGGTTTTACATTAAGTCATATATTCCATGTGCCTCTGCATACCTTTGATTAAAATTTAGGGTTCTTTATTTAAATTAAAAGATAATGTTTCAGGTTCTGTTTTGATTTCATATATAATATCAAATAACTAGTTTGACCGAATTTTCACTTTTTTATGAGCTGTTCTGATGACATTAAATAGAAACAGCCTCTGAGAATACAGCCAAGCATATACAAATTACTAAACAAAAGTGCTATAAAAGAACACAATTAAGATATGGAGACAATATAGTTATTATGAAAATTTGAAATGAAAACAAAACACAGTTTGGACCTAAGCACAAAAAAATCACCTTTTCTATTTCTAAAATTCATTCCATTTCATAATTATAAAATAGTATATTGACACAATTTTTAACACAGCATATTCCCATGTGGCATACTAAAATACACGTCATTTCCTGCATAGCTTAATTGTTGGCCTATTAGATAACTGACCTCAAAAAATGTGGAGGAAAGACAACCAAGATTTGACAATGTTACAAGCCTAATGTTTTCTTAATTAGAAATCCTGAAAAAAGCAAAGTTCTAATGAATGAGGTTACCATTTGTTTAAGAACAGCATTCTGGGAAAACAATCGACTCAATTTTTACCCAAGTTACAAAAATAAAAAGAGGAAAATGGGTATTTATTAAGATATTCTAAAGTAGGACTTCTAAATAGTTTCAGAGTTAAAAAAAAAGACTGCCCAAAATATTTAGTTTTATATAATTAGAAAGTGTCTTAAAATATGGATATAATTTGGAGAATTTTTATTCTGTTTGTCAGTTTTAATACATTAGGCTGTGATCATTGCCAATATCAGACAATAAATGAAACTGGTTGATTTACTATAAATCAAAGGATAAAACTAGTTGATTTCTTCCACATGACAATTGAAATTCAGTATCTGTTTCCAGATACAAAAGTATAAAACATAGTTATACAAAGACATGTCTTTAAATAAATCAGTTTTATGATCATTAACAAATCTATCAAAGAAAGACAAGGCTAACTACCACCCTCATCATTCTCATAATTTTTACCTTAAAAAAAATTGCTTTATCAAGCAGAAAGAAGAGTAACCTGATTTATTTTCATTCATTTGGTCATTTATCATAATCCTTTATTCAAATCATCCAAGTGTTCAAATTTCTCAAACAATTCCCTTTATGTTGGTTTATACAGTAGTGTACCTGCTGTACTTACATACCACTAGTATTTTCATTTATAAAATCCCAAAGCAGGGAGAAAACATTCCACATTTCTTTCTTTTTAAACACTAGTCAAGTGCAATAGTGAGAAGGGGGCAAAGAGTAGAACAAAGAGTTCAATCTGTAACTGACTGTGATTAATCAATTGAGATAACGCATTCCCTTTGGATCAGCCACATTCCACATTTCCTACTCACGTCTATGAGGCACACAGTGCTTTTTCATTTATAGCTTAAAAATTCCTCTCGAATTCACTGCTTATGTATATATACAACTGCATGGTAAATACTCCAATCATCTATTAGATTTCAAGAAAATGCTCTAGGGACAAGTCACTTTCCTTCCATGCCTGTTACTGAAGCACTATTATGTAAAGATACTTGAAATTAACTGAAATTGACCTTCTGAAAAAGTAGGAAGAAAACAAGAATTAGACATAGAAAAGCTATTTACATGATACTACAATTATACCAAGGTTACCCATCTTTAATTTTGTGCACCAGTCTTACCCTAAATACCAAGTGATGCCCACACAGCCTCTAAGCTAAGGCCACGTGGAACAGGAAGAGGAAGAAATCTATGCACCTACTGTGCAAGATACACTCCTCAGATGTAGAAACCACATTTTTCAATAAATGTTTTCCCAAGCCTAGCAATTTTTCTTTCAAGAAATGGCACAAAAATATTTTTAAAAATAACATATATAATATATAAAATACAGTAGTATTTATAAATAACAATAAATAATCATTAACAATCAAAGATGATGTAGTCTCTTAATGTCTCCTGACTCCTGGCTGTTGTCAGTTTGACACTGCAGATCTCAATCTCTCATCTCTCTTTTTTTAATCTCCATCTCTAAGTCAGCTTCCTTATCTCAGTCTCATTTCACGTATAATGTTCTGGTTTTTTTTTTTTTAGTTATAACATCAGATCAAGAAAATTAGTAATAACACTAGAAACCAAAATATCAAATGAAAATACTGTGCTAACCTAAAAGTTAATGAGTTTGGTAGAGAAGATTTTAAGTAATCTTGAAATACTATACTATAGTCTGAATTTTTGTCCCCCACAATTTCGATGTTGAAACTGAACCTCACAAATGTGATAGTATTGAGAGGTGGGGCATTTGGGAGGTGCTGAGGTCATGAGGTTTCTGGAGGTACTGGCCTTACAAAAAAAGGCCAGAGCTGCCGAGCCCCTTTTGCTATGTGAGGATATAGGGAGAAGGCATCATCTATGAAGCCGAGGGTCCTCAGAAGACATCAAATCTGCCAGTGCCTTGAACTTGGATTTCCAGTTACTACATTATTTGTTGCATAAGAAATCCCAGAAAAGCAAATCCTATTTAAGCCACACTGCTTAATTACAATTCAGAATATCAAGTACATGAACTACTTTTACAGCTTTGTTCTCCTCAATGGTTGCCAAACATGAAGGCCAGGGAGAATCTGCAGGTAATCAGAGCAAAAAATTGAGGGGACCAAAATTTTGTTGGCATCAGCCAGATGTATTTACTTTTATCAGCCTCTACCGAGTTAAACCAATCAACTGGTTTTACTAAGACGCAACACTATCCCAGGTGCTCTGAGAAAAAGATTTAGTAACAGAAATGGCCGACTAAATGGTAAGAATGTAAGCAAAAGTAAATAGTGTTTCATATGGCAAGTGTTTTAAACACTGAGAAGAGTATAATTGATGGAGCTACGAAGGTTATGGAAGGCTTCATGAAGTGACAATTGAGCTGTGCTACAAGGATGAGTGAAAACTAAGATGCAGGAAAAAAGAAAAGAGACACTTCATCTGGGGAGGTACAACATAAACCATAAAATTAAGAATCGGAGGGCCGGGTGGCTCACGCCTGTAATCCCAAAACTTTGGGAGGCTGAGGCGGGCGGATCATGAGGTCAAGAGATCAAGACCATCCTGGCCAACCTGGTGAAACCCTGTTTCTACTAAAAATATAAAAATTAGCCAGGCGTGGTGGCGGGAGCCTGTAGTCCCAGCTACTCGGTAGGCTGAGGCAGGAGAATCGCTTGAACCTGGGAGGCGGAGGTTGCAGTGAGCCAAGATCGCACCACTGTATTCCAACCTGGGTGACAGAGCGAGACTCTGTCTCAAAAAAAAAAAAAAAAAAGAGAGTAATACGTTGCAAGAAAGAACATTAATGTATTATCATTTAATAATTATACTTAAAACGATACTACTACTTTTCATGATTTGGACCATGAAAAAGTCCTTCAAATATTTTCTACAAATTATAAATGTGCTTGTTGCCTTCAGAATGGCCGTATTCCTTACTTCTGTGAGATGCTTATAACCAATCAGAAACATAGAACAATCATACCTCAAGATAGTAGGGTGATGTTAAAAATGGTTGGTTTTACTATTTGTTTAAATGTTTCATTAATCAAATCACATCAAAACTTCTGATTAACATGACATAAATAATTCATTAGTGTCCACAAATTGAATGGATATAAATCCAGGCCAAATCAAAGAAACTTGATAATTCGTTAGCCTGTGCAGCAGCATTATGTGGAAATCTATGCTTTCTGTAGACTTTTTGAAGACCAGTATTATAACTTTCCAGGACACCTAAAACTCCAGTAGTAACCCCAGGCTGGGAATCACAGGTTATCAGTTCATCATGTTGTTTACTTGGTCTGTAAACAAGTAAAGTCAAACTATCTGTGCCCCCCCAGCTCCCCGTCACTTTCACTTCAGTTGACTTTGAATGGTCCTAACTGTTCTGCTCTTTACCAGCACTTCTCCAGATGTGTTTTCCTACTAGAAAGGACAACTCTTTTCTTTAATTCTAGTTGTAGAAATGTTTTTCAATTATTATTACTTTTTTGAAAAGCTGATTCACATATACTTTTACATTTCTAGTAGAAGTCTAGCCAGAAACTTTGTTACAAACCTGACAACCATTAAACTAATACTTGACTGCTTCAAACTCTAAATAGTATTTTAAATCTGGGGCTTTTAGACCTCAGACTGAACCAGTTAAAAAAGTATTCAGCTAAAGCCTGGCCACCCTGCCACCTCTGATTATTGCCCACATTTTCAAACTTGATGTCAGAGTGACTTCAAAAAGGGTACTGCTAAGCTAAGGTCTCTCTTTGCATGCTTACATTCAACCATTAATTTGCACACAAGTCTCAAAATCAGTTAGTTTATCTGCATCTTAGCTGAGTGACTCATCATTCTCAAGCATCACAAGTAACAGCCAAACTTTGCGAACACAAAGCTGCATATTATTAATAATAGAATTTGAAACCATCAGTTAGGGCTTGAGATACATTTCTGGATAGTAAATTTTTATAGTAGCATTTGCTATAATTTGACTTAACCAGTAATGAAAGTAGCTTAATTACAACTCTAGATTCAGTAGGTATAACAAATAGTTGAAAAAAAAAATAATTGATAAGTCTTTAATGGGCAAACTAAGCACCACAAATTGAGAAAAAGTCAAAAGGAAATAGTTTACAAGGACATTTATTGTCAAATAAGCAAATTAAAACAAGCAAAGAGTAAATTAGAACATAATGTAATAAATTTAATTCCATATCTATTGTATAAGATAAAATCTGTAAATATAATTAAATTTCCGAAAATAATTATCTAGCTTCTTTTCTATTGCAGAGCTTCTGTTCAATTACTGATTATTCATTTATGACCTTAGCAGGGTTTTAAGAGAATTATCTGAGTCAGGCCCTTAAACAGGTTTTTCATTTACCAAAGTGATCCTAGGCCATATCAGAGAGAAAACTGACATACAGACCTCACCATTACCAATTTGTAGTCACTCAAAGAACCACACTACCATACCTGTAACAAAGGCTCCTTCTCCCCATTAGATTAGATCTTCTCTCCACATTAAATTTAACTGCCTTAAGGGCTAAGGCCTTCACTCAAAATAAGCCACAAATATTAAGCTAATTTCTACTTATATTTTTTTTCCCCAGTAGCAAGAACAATCAAGAGTGTCCTTTGGTTAAAATAATGTCAATGCAAAAGAGTGTCAAAAAAGATCAAATCAAAAGACAAATACACGTACATACATTTTGACAGACATTTTTCTCCAAAAGATAAAATTAAAAGGCAAAAGAAAAACATCTTTTGAAATATAATTAAAATTTGGAATATAATGTAAAAAGTTCAAAGTTGAAGAACAAGGAAAGAGATGAAAACCTATTTATAGAAATTATTTCTTCTTCCTGCTTCCAAAATAAACATAAAATTATTTCCTCGATGTATTAAAACTGTAATAACCTCCAATATAAAAATTACATTCTATATTTAATGTTAAAATATTCATACAATTTTTTTTCTATAAATCTATTTATCTAGGTATTATGTAGAAAAAAACTTTCAAGGAATCAGTTATTTTACCAACTCCAAAAGAATGAAAAAAGTGAAGACTCAGAAAACATCAGGTAAATACACGAAGATTATAAATACAAAGTATGTTATTCTGCCTCAGCAATTCTCCTATAACTTTCATATGGATTTTGTTAATGAATATGTATTGAAAATAACACACCGTAAATAACCCCATACATAACTTTGTTAACTATCAATATCAGGGAATTGATTTATTTCCTAATAACCCACTTCCTATTCCCTTTATAGTTTCCCCAAAGTGAAATCTAGTCCCTATAAGATGTTCCATGAGCAAAAGGGTTCTGTTGGTAAATAACTCGGGAAAACACTGTATGCTTTGACTCCTTGGAAATTCACAATGCGCATGAGTGTATTACAGTCTGAGAAGTCCCAGGGAAAGAAAAGAAGTCTGCTTGCTTTGTCTAAACGAGCCTTTCTCCCCCCACACACTTAACAACAAAACTCTTTCTTGGGGACAACCCCTGAAACTAGTGTTTCACAGAACATATGTGAAAGAAATGGGCTTCTCAATTATATTTCCAGAACTGCCACGTAATACCTTGTACTTTGCGCTAAGATTAGTAACAATACCTCTACTTGGATGCTTTTGAATTTGCTCCTCAGATGTTATCATTTTAAAATCTTCCAAAGAAGTAAAAACTTCAAAAAATCTTTCAAGACTACCTACGTGAACAATTCTCTTTTACACTTACCTTTCTAAAATGCTTGTCACTTTCAGATCCATGATCTGTTGCTCTAAACGCCGTTTCTCCTGGTGAACCTTAAAGATAAATATGCAACCCTTTACATTCTCCAGTGATGTCAACAGCCTAAGCTGAATTTCACACTACATTGAGTCAATGAAAAGGTGAATGGATTTTTAGAGCAACTGAGGTTCAAAGAATCAAATTGCCTTTACTCTTATTTTAAGGAACATGACTGACAACCTGTGCAGAAAATAAAAAAATACTAACTATAGCAATCACAGCATATGTTTAACCTAACAATTAAAAATATATAACTGAAAATTACAATAAAAAATAAGACAATCTTTGGTAAGGATTATTTTACATGAGAGTACTTACAGTTCAGCCACATACCACTGGCATTACAGATCATGTATAGTAGGAAAACAATTTTTTTTTTTTTTTTTTTTTTTGAGGCAGAGTCTCCCTCTGTCCCCCAGGCTGGAGTGCAGTGGTGCAATCTCTGCTCACTGCAACCTCCACCTCTCAGGTTCAAGCGATTCTCCTGCCTCAGCCTCCCGAGTAGCTAGGACTACAGGTGCGTGCCACCACGCCCGGCTAATTTTTTGTATTTTTAGTAGAGACGAGGTTCCATCACGTTAGCCAGGATGTGTCAATCTCCTGACGTCATGATCCGCCTGCCTTGGCTTCCCAAAATGCTGGGATTACAGGCATAAGCCACTGCGCCCGGCCGGAAAACAAAATTAAATGTCAACCATGACAGGGCAGATGAGACAAACTAAAATTACTTTTCATTTCAATTATCAAAAACAATTAGATCTATTTCAAGAAAATATTTTTGCTAAGTAAATTTTCTTTTAACAGCTTTAATCTTATCAGACACATACATATTTAAGAATTTTAGTTTTATCACAAAATAATTATTTTATTATTTCCACCTAAAGGATAAAGAGTTTGCCTAATATATTTCTGGGGTTTTAAAATTCAGCATAAGCAGTATTATAAATTTGGTCTGCAATTTTATTTGCAACTAGTTTATTAGAAGCATTTAAAAGGCATGTTAAGGTCAGCAAAAATGTCTGTTTACACACCTAACAAGAGAAGTAGGTCAGAAGCTCCTATGACTTCACTAACCAATTTGTGACCTGTGAAAAACCAGCAAAAGGGGAAATAGAAATGTAAAACTTAACAGAAATGAGCAAACAAAGACGTCTGAGATCTCAGATTTCATATTACAATAGGGCAATAATTGGGCAAATATGCCAGGATTAAACTTAATAAATGCTACTCATTATGGTCTATCATACTTAAAAACCACCAAATTGGTCCAACCACTTATGAAAAGCAAATACATAGGAAGTCTCATCTACTTGTCAAGAACAAGTGATATTTTTTCCCCCTCACTAAAAGCGAAGTATGTTTAAGTGCTTATGAATTGCCATTTTACTGGGCTAACCAAAAATTAAAACCATCGTGTAACAAAATTTTGTGTTTATCTTTTTTAAAAAAGTCCTGTTTTTCATTGGTACTAAATATTTTAGTTTAAAGAAAAAATGGGAATAAACAAATAATCCATGTATTTTTCCTCCATGGTTCTTAAAATTTTAAATTGGATCAAACAGCTCCTTCCTTACCTGAGGTAAAAAAGTCCTTCAATAAGCTGAGGCTTTCAACAATCTTGTCAAAGTCTGGTGCTAACTTTACAAGGTCTTCTGAATTAGGAAGGGCTTTTCTAATTTTCTCTGGAAAAGATCAAAACATATAGAGTGTGAAACTAAGAAAATATGTCAGATACTATTCTTATAAAGGGCTAAAGTATTAACTTGTTTAATCCTCATGACAACCCTACAAAACAGCTAATATTACCAACCCCATTTACAGATGAGAAACTAAGGTACACAGCAAGAAAGTGGAGGAGCCTGGGTTCCAGCCCAGGCAGTCTAGCTCCAGAATATAGGCTCTCAGTCACTATGCTGTGGTACTGGCAAATACATCAAATTGAAAGCTCTCCTCATTAATACCAGAAGAACAATTTGAAAGTGTGCTTTTTTTGCAAATACATTCGTCAACATAGAACAGTTTTATCTTTATAAATTCTGTGAATAAGTGCAAGTAAAGATTAATTCCACCTCCACATACACCTAAACTAAGAAATCTGACAAAATTAAAAAAAAAAATTTGATGAGAATATATTTCTTAAAGATCACCATGAATTACTGGCAATCCAATACACTTTTTCTCATCTACCTATTGAAAAAGGGATAGCAGTGGCCAACTAAGAAAGGAAATTACTCTGGATACTAACAGATTTTTAAATAACTTGGCTACAAAAAGTAGAGATAACCAATGTATCCACTCAAAAGGAGCTAGTTAGGTGGGTCACAATAAATATGCTCTGGGCAACATTACATAATGCAGAAAATGATATTATTAATAGAAAAGCTACTTGGCAGCATGGAAATGCCAACAAAATATGTTAAGTAGCAAAGGACAAAATACCAAAGTGTATATTCACCATGATTACATAATTTTTAAAAAGGGAACTAAAATTTTATTCTGTGGTAGTGTTCATGAAAAGAAAAAAATTAAAAGAAAAAAATTCAAGCCAGGCATAGTGACTCAGGCTTGTAATCTCAGCGCTTTGGGAGGCTAGGTGAGACCCTTGAGCTAAGGAATTTGAGACTAGCCTGGGCAACACAGTGAGACCCCATCTCTAGAAGAAATTAAAAAATGAGTTGGGCATGGTGGCACACACATGCAGTCCCGGCTACTTGGGAGGCTGAGTCGGAAGGACGGCTTGAGCCCAGTTCAGGGCTGCAGCGAGTTATGGATGCAAGACCACACTTCAGCCTGAGTGACAGAGTGAGACCCTGTCTCAATCAATCTATAAGTTAAAAATATACTAACCACATATAATAAGTATAATATAAAGAAAATGCTCCAAATGGTTAGTGGCAGCTGTGGTAAAGTGATGGACTACTGGGTATTTCTTTTGTCCAGATTTTTTCATTGATATTATATTATATATATCATTAAAATAAAACTGTGATATATTAGGTTCATAAGTTAAGAAACTATCTCAATACAACTACTTCTCTTTTCTTCAAGAGATGACCAAAAAAAGTATTTTAATGTTCATGATACAAACCAAAATCGATATACTCATCAATTTCCCACACAATGTCAGGCACAATCCATTTATATTCACTAAGGTCTGGTATCATATCTTTCCATTGATCAAAAGTCTAAAAGATAAGAAAAGTGTGTCAATCAGATGCTCTGCATGCCAAATAAACACATAAAGAAAAATTATTTAATTAAAACACATTAATCTACTAAGAACAATGTACTATGTTCAAAACTTTTAAGAAACAAATTTAAGTGGCCTCAGCAAACAAGCACATAAAACATGTAAACACTCCTCTGTTAAATATGGAAAATGTAAAAATTCAGAATATACTTCTATTTCAAACAGGTTTCATAATTTTGCTCTGAACAGTACTGTGGGGTGGAAGGCAGACAGACTGGGAGACAGGACGCCTTGCTTCTGGTCCCAGAGCTGCCAAGAAGGGCTTATGTGAGAATGTCACCTGACTTTCGCATCTGTGCTACTAAACGTCAAAGCTCACAATCAAACCTAGGTGTTCCTACTCCCAGCCCTGTGCTCCTTCCACTGGGCCATTTTAATTTCCTATAATTATAGGTAAGATTCTAAAGGCATCTTCCTATTAGCATCATTAAAACAATCTAGTCCATGGTAGAGACACAAAATAAATGTTTAAACATCCAATTGTATTCCACTACACAAAAGAAAAATGATTTATGCTATAGAAACTTATTCATGATACAATAATTGGAAAACCAGTAGGAATGTTAAGTTCACCTTTTTGGCTGTGTAGCCACCCCCAACAGCAGATCCTAGTATGAGATAGCGAAGTTTTAAGAGTCTCGTAGCTAATCTTGCTGGCCAAAAATTCCTGCGAGGCTGGTAGCCACATTTAATTGGAGAGAATTTCAGTTTACGTAAAGGAAGGTTTGTCAGAGAAGAGAACTGCTGAAATGATGTCCTTAATTGAGGTCGTTGAAGCTTTAATGTAGGATGATGTGAATGATAAATACTTCGTGAAACCAGATGCAGTTTCTGTAGTGGTAAACTTCCTTTTATTCCAGAGCTGTGTTTCACTAAAGACTGGCAGACCTCACTGAAAGAAAAATGAATATGGAAGAAAGATCAGATAGGGTAACAGTACAAAGGAAACCACATGAAAAGAGCAATATACTAAAGGAAACACACACACTCCCACACGTGACTAACCACAATGTCACACAATAGTTCACATTCACTAATCATTGACTATGTGCCAGACATGGTTACAGCATGTGCTATCTCATTTAATCCTGCTAATAATCCTATGTAGAAAGTACTAGTATTATCTGCATTTTATGAGGAAGATGTGGTGCAAAGACTTAAATAACTTGCCCAAAGTCATACTGACATAAGAAATAAAGGCAGGATTCAAACCAAAGCAGTGGGACTCCACTCTAATAAGTGGACTATGATCCTGGTCTCAGGAATTGAAACCGAAGAGAGAAAAGGCAGGGACTTATTTTATTAACTACTATTTACTGTAAGTAAAAGTTGAAAAAAAAATGCATGCAAACTTTTGCTTTCGAAAACAAAATTTCTAGCAGTTTAGAACACCTTCATCTATGTCTCCTGATCCTGACAGCACACGGGTGGAAATTAAGGAAGTTAATCAATCCCAACTCAAGCACCTGGATCCCCAGAAAAATGAAAGTAGCAAAAAAGCTCCAAAGAGAACAGAATTTAAATGTACACGTTCACTGTAGAGCTCCACCCTCTTCTTCCTGAAGAGAAGGAAAGGTTACCAACAACCATATCTTAACATATGCTCATAGTTGCATACATAGTTGTTTGCTTACTATTAGTTGCTTCCTAATAATCAGGGCCAGTCTTCATTCTAAGTAGTTAAAAAACATTAATTCCTTTAAATACATGGGACTGGAAACTTCTTAAGAAAAAGGAAGCTGGGCGTGGTGGCTCACACCTGTAATCCCAGCACTTTGGGAGGCCAAGGCGGGCGGATCACCTGAGGTCAGGAGTTTCAGACCAACCTGGACATGGTGAAACTCCGTCTCTACTAAAAATACAAAAATTAGCTTTTTTGAGCATTCCATAAAGAAAGTCAATATCTGTTTACCTTTACTTGGAAAAAATCAGCAATACCCCTGGAGTGTAATACCACAAGGGTTTACCGAAGCCCCTTCATATTTTCCCCAGGCACTGCATCAGGACTTAATGACACTATAGTTTCCTCAAAATTCTACTCTCATTCAGTACGTAGATAGCTTATTGTTATGCTCTTCTATTAAGGAGTGCTCGGCAACTGACTCAGTTTACCTTTTACAGCAACTTGGATATAAAGGTCATAAGGTTTCAAAGGAAAAACTTCAATTTTCTTTTCTTTCTTTCTTTCTTT
>NW_012118932.1:4461093-4510825 GCF_000951035.1 Colobus angolensis palliatus
AAAAAAAAAAAAAAAAAAAAGCAGTAGCCACAGCCGCCAAGCTGGTAAAAGCTTCATCAGATCTGGTTACAGGAAATGAACTTAATTTGCAAGTCCCAGACGCTGTGGAGTCTATTAAATTCCAATCAAACCCAGAATTTTTCAGCAAGTAGACTAACATCTTGCGCATTACTTCTCCTATCTCCTTCTAATCTTCATCTAAAAGGCTGTCATCTACTTAACCCAGACACTCTGTTATCTCTGCCTGATGATGGTGAACACCACAATTGTGTAAGTGCAGTGTCAGAAATAGTGGCCCCTCGTGTTGATATACAAGATACGCCACTGGATAATCCTGAAATTATTATTTTTTGTTGATGGGTCCTATGACAAAAACTCAGAAAAAAAAAAAAATCAGGCAGGATATGCTGTTACTATCAAAAATGAGTTAACAGAGAAGGGAACTCTTAATTCAACTCATCCCAACCTGTAGAGCTTTCTGCCCTTACCTGAATATGTCATATAGCTAAGGACAAGTCAGTAAATATTTACGGAAAGTAGATACGCTTTTGGAGCAGTACGTGATTTTGGCACGATATGGAAACTACGGAGGTTTCTCACCTCTAGTGGGATCCCCATCAACGATGGACTCCAAACAGATGAGCTCCTTTCTGCTATCCCGTTATGAATGCAGATTGCTGTTATTAAGATTGAAGCTCATACTTGTAGAAATGAACCCAAATATCAGGAAAATGCTTTAGCAGATTTTTATGCTAAATCAGCTAGTGCTGAAACCATCAAGATATGCAATCTGAATGAACTCTATAAGATTAATCTAAGCCAAATTCCTTATGATGACCTATTTAATAAACAGTCCAATGCATCTGATTTGGAAAAACAAAATTGGTATCTAAAAGGATGTAACTTTAACATGAAGGGAAGACTCACAGAGGGCCCGGACGGCCACCTGGTCCTCCCTGAATCTTCCATTACTGAAAGCTCTGCACTCCACAGCTCATCATGGAACAGACAAAATGATCCAAATTATGAAAAAGTACTGGTGGGGTGACTGTTCCAAAATTGCTAAAATGGTTTATAATCAATGTTTGACTTGTCAAACTCATAATCCTGGAAAAACCTGAGGTAGTATACTTCCCCCACCTGACAGACCATTTGAACATTTACAGATGGACTTCATTCAGTTACCACCCTCAATGGGATATCAGTATGTTCTTGTAATAGTTTGCATGTTTTCTGGCTGGATAAAGGCCTTCCCATGTAGGAAAGCTGATGCTGTGACCACAGCTAAGAAATTATCAAGAAAATGTTTTTCCTTTATGGGGGATCCCTCTAAAAATCTCCAGTGATAGAGGAACTCATTTTACTGGGCAAGTTATAAAGCAGTTAAATAAGGTGTTACTGACACAGTGGCATTACCATTGTCCTTATAACCCTCAGTCTTTTGGAAAGGTTGAAAGAGAAATGGCATCTGAAAACTGAAACTGGCCAAGTTAACTAAATCAATTGAGTTGCCTTGGCCAAAGGTACTACCTTTTGTCTTTAATGGCAATCAGATTCACTCCTGTTGGAAAACATAAATTGACCCCTTATGAAATAGTCACTGGGAGGCCCATGTCCCTAATAATAGCATCTCATGCTTCTCCTGCTCTCTTAAATTCTGATATGACTAAATACTGCAAGGCTTTAATGTATTATGTCAAAGTATACTTCCACCAGGTAAAGGAAGCGTTTCGACATCCACCAACTGAGGACAATCAACTCCATGGTCTGGAACCTGGAGACTGGGCCTTCTGGAAATGACATCAGAGGAAAATCACTCTTGAACCTCGTTGGATGGGACCATACCAAGTTCTTCTCACCACCCAGAGTGCAGTGACGCTTCAGGGCTTTGAACCGTGGGTCCACATCTCACAGGTCAAAAGGGTCCCTTCAGACTCCTGGAACTGTACACGTGTTGGAGACTTTAAGGAAAAGCTGACCAGGGAAATCTCTCCCCAGAAGCAGACAGCATCCTGGTTGCAGATAGCTTTCTCAAGATCACGGATCAAGACTTCTCTACCACCATGAAAGCCTCATGTGTTTTTCTGTTTTCCTCATTTTTTGCCCTAATCCTTTCCTTTTCCTAACATAAAAATCCATGGGACCATAATCAGTGGATGGCTTCAGCTCGAGCTTACGCTCTAGCGTAATTATTGCATTTGTGGGCTAATTCCAAAAAATCAGGAAATGATTCCATGGGTGCCAGTGCCCCTCCATGTTTCCCAGTGAGTCACCCTGAAACTCCAAGGGAAGAATGGAAAGCTATTCTTGATACTCTAAACATCACTAGTACTTGCTTTCCTACACTCACTAAAAATAACACTCTTTTTCAATTGATAAGTTGATCACACCAAATATAAAAAACCAATCTAAGTGATGTCTGCCAAATGTATATTGGGCTTGCAGGCATCACACATTCAAGATCTGGGAATTACTATGTTAGTATGAGTGATTGCTTTTATAATGTAACCAGATTAAATCCAGTAGTGTCTCCTTTTACTAGATGTGGTTATACACCCTTACAACATATTATAAAGGGGTCACAGAAAAGTAAATTTCCCACTGGATGATATTCAGGAGCTACACAGATTTATGGTTGAACAAACTTGAATGATCCCTGCTCAAATACAACTAGGTGGCCCCTTTTTCCAACCCCTGAGGGTCTATATTGGGTCTGTGGAGAATCTGCATATTCTGTTTTGCCTCCTTGCTAGCCTGCTCCTGCCTTTCCAATTGCTTCCCCTGAAAATTCTCATGATAGCTCTTATAATTGGAGGCCAAAATGATCAAAAAATGAAGTTAGCACTAGCCTCGAAATAGACAAGGATAAGCTAGTTTCTACTGGGAAAAGATTCCAGTGGGGTTCCTGGGGGTTCACTCTTGGTGGCAGTGAAGGTCCGTTTGTACAGAATTCAAAGCTAATGTGTGTATTGGGAAAAATCTTGGATTTTGTAGCCAATCAGACCTCCCAGGGTTTCACATGGGTAGAAGCTACTCTCAGAAAGGGACATGACAACATACATACTCAACAAAAACACTTAATGTTAGGGCATACAGTCTTAGATCTTCTTTTTGCTCAAGCTGGAGGCCTATTTATATGGTGGTTAACAAAACTGAATTTTGTACTTATCTCTCCCCTGATTCTGTTACTACAGAAAGCCTAATTAAAAAGGTGGCTGATGCTGCTGTTTCCTTAGACACTGCCACCAAGTACATTAAAGGAATCTCTCAAGAGAAAGGAACCCATGATATATTTACAGGAGCAACTAACAGTTGCTTTGCAGGCATCCTAAGTGGTGAATGGCAAACTTGGGTTTTCCAAGGGTTTCTAATCTTTATATTTCTTCTAGTAGGTTTGCAAGTTATGATGACTTGTATTACCAGTGTGACAATGAAAACAATTACCTCTTTAAGTCAAGCTACTTTACAGCGAACTATGCTCTTAAGCACTATCATACTCCAAATGAAGACTCTGACCAATTAGACCCTAATGCTGCTGAACTGCTTATATTATCTGAACCTTAACTTGGCTAATTTGGTTCAGTTCATTTCTTAAGAAATTAAAGAGTACACCTTAGCATTTTGATGGTATCCTCTTGACAGTCATAATAATAGTTCCCTTGGCGCACTGTATACCCTCAAATCTTAAATGTTTTGTATGCAGCTATACGTTGACAGTTGAATGGTGTTGCTCCAACTGGATCAGGAAGAACATAAAGAATCATTTAGCTGGTACAAAGCTGCGACTTGTGAATTCCCTATTAACACCAAAGAAGATGTGTGAGACTCCATAATGAAACTAAAGATGACTTGTGAGTTCCACACTGAGACCAACTAAGTCTTTATGATGGTGACAGAGAGTGGTGTCAATGGCTAAAGTTTTGGTCAATCTCTCTAAATTGAGGGGCTGACCAAAAGGGGGGAATTGTTAAAGCGAACTAAACATGGCCTGAGAAGGACTCCGTACTTTTATATTTGAATCCTTGTGGACAAACTCCAACCTAGCTTAATAGGAAGACAAAACTGAAAACCTAACTGAGTAGTATACATCTGCAGTAACAGCTGAGTGTTGGCCAATCCCAGCAGCCATACTTCAACCACTCATAGACCGCTGAGTGTTCACACTGTGTTCAAATATGGTAAACACTGAGCTGTAACCAATCTCACTGTTTCTATGTCTCAATTTCGATTCCTGTAGGTCACTTTACCTTTTCTGTCTATAAATTTGTTCTGACCATGAGGCACCCCTGGAGTCTCTCTGAATCTGCAGTGATTCTGGAGACTGCCCAATTTGGGAATCATTTCTTTTCTTTGCTCAATTAAACTCCGTCAAATTTAACTTGTCCAAAGTTTTCTTTTAATACTATGTTTTGCGTAAGGTAGAATGACTAGCAAATGGTGGAAAAGAGATTGAAACTAGGGTCAGCCAGACAGTAAATCTCAAATTATTTCCACAAGTGACACTTGTGGGCAAGAGTGTGGGAAGCAGCAGATGCAGAAATACATGTGGCCCCAGATAAGAAGCGAAAGTGACATTTTAGATTCCCTGCCACTTCCTCCAGAGCCCCAGGATGATAATGCACCATGCTCTAGTTCAAAACTCTACAGGATGAAGTGTGATGGAAGTTTAATAAACAAAAATAAAGAAACAAAAAAACCCAAAAATGTAAAAAATAAAATAAAATAAAAAAGAGAAAGAAGAGCACAGAGATGAGACAATGAAAGGGCAAAAGATCCAAGGAGCTGGCATAGAAGGCTCATATGAGGAGTAAAACTGGACTGAATATCCAATTGAACAGTCATTGAATACAAGGCTGAGGCTCAACTTTTTTTTGTAGGCAAGGGGGAACTACAGAGAGTTCCTGAGTAGAATAAGACTAATGAAGCAGTAATTTAAAGAAAATAGTAAAGATAATGTTAGGTCAAAGTGGATCAGAAGGGGAACAAAAAGCTGATCTTATTTCAGTTACCCAGATGCAAGGGGAAGAGCCTAAAGTTAGGTGGCAGCAATGAGAAAGGAAAGGGAAAAGCAGATATGGGAATGGCAGACTAGGCATAGGAGGAAGGACAAAGGAAAGTCACTAATCATCACAAGGGTTTATTCAGTGTTATCACTTACAGACAGGCGTATCAACCAGAGAAAGAGCTCATGGTTCCACATTTAGCTCACCCTTCTTTCAACTACATCCTTACATCCATTTAGTCTACTGAGTCAGAAGAACTCTGGTTCCAATCACATTTTCACTGCTTACTCGCTGCGCAGTTAGGGCAGATTATGAATTTCCTAAAGCCTTAGTTTCTTAATCAGTTAAGATGGCATAATAGCTGTATTAGAGAGTCACTGTCAACAATCAATAATCTGGTATTTCTTTCTTCTCCTTACCTATTCACATCCTCCTTATCTATTCACCCACTTATCCACCTTAGATTATATGGTTCATCATTTCAATAACTCTTTTGCAAATATTCTAAACTCCCTTGTCCTCTGACTTTTGTGTTTGACTTGTCCAACAAAATACAAACCCTACATGAGCCTTATTGTTTTTCTCTATGCCTGTACCCAGGGAAATAAAGCACTACTGGAGAAAATCACACCCAACTGCAAGCACATCTCAACAGGGCCCTCAAAATTACTTAACAATCCTACTTCATCTCTCTTAGCAATTCATTCTTCCATTCTCTGCTAGGAGTATTTCTTGTTCTTCAAGCTCTTCTAATATCCCCTTATCTCTCTTGATCTCCCCCAACTCTCAGTAGATGACCTTGTCCTCTACTTCACAGAGAATGGAACCTATTACAATGACACATGTTCAACTTCCTCATATAAAAGCTGTTCACCTACTGTATCTCCACCAATTCTCTTCTCCCTCACATAAAATTAAGCAATCTTCCTCCCAATAAAGGTGAATCGCTGTTTGGAATTCTCTTTCCTCCTGCCTTTTGAGGAATCTTAAGTCAAATCTCTCCTCCCATCTTTATTATTTATTTGTGGGACAGGCTATTTATTTATTTATTTATTTTTGAGACAAAGTCTTGCTCTGTTGCCCAAGCTGGAGTGCAATGTCATTATCAGGGCTCACTGCAGCCCCGACTATCTGGGCTCAAGTGTGATCCTCCTGCCTCAGCCTCACACATAGCTGGGACTAGAGGTGTGTGCCAGCATGCCCAGTTAATTTTTTTTTTAATTTTAGTAGAGACAAGGTCTTGCTATGTTGCCCAGGCTGGTCTCAAACTCCTGAGCTCAAGCGATCCTCCCTTTCAAAGTGCTGGGATTACAGGTGTGAGCCACCACGCCCGGCTATCTCTCATCTTAAAAGGGAAAAAAAAGTACCCTATTTCCCTGATCTAGCTACTTTATTAAAATAAAAGCCAAACCATCCTGATTTCCATTTTTTTTTTTTTCTTTGAAACAGAGTATTGCTCTGTCGCCCAGGCTGGAGTGCAATGGCTCTATCTCTGCTCACTACAACCTACACCTCCGGGGCTCAAGCGATTCTCCTGCCTCAGCCTCCTAAGTAGCTGGGATTACAGGCGCTCGTCACCACACCTGACTAATTTTTGTATTTTTAGTAGAGACAGGGTTTCACCATGTTGGCCAGGCTGGTCTCGAACTACTGACCTCAGGTGATCCGCCCACCTTGGCCTCCCAAAGTGCTGGATTTACAGGAGTGAGCCACTGTGCCCGGCCTGATTTCCATTTCTATCACTTCAGTGAAACAGCTCTTACTGAGGGCACCACAGGCTTCCAATGGCCATTTTGCTCAATTCGGGTTTCATCTAACCTCTCAGCAATTCCTGACAACGTTGACACCTCCTCACTGTTGAAGCTTCCTCTTCCTTGGGCAGTCTCTAGTTTTACCTCTATCTCACTGGCCGCTCATTTTCAGTATCCTCAACTACCTTGGAAACATTGGGAACTCATCAGGGCTTGGACCTAACGTACTTCTCACTCTCGCTAGGCAATCTCATCTACACCCATTTCCTCCATTACCATCTACATACCCATGTTTCTCAAAATTATGTCTAATATCGTTAAGTTTCCCATTTTGGTCAGCACCTCAATTTAGAGAGATTGACCAAAACTTTAGCCATTGACACTCTCTGTCACCATCATAAAGACTTATTTGGTCTCAGTGTGGAACTCACAAGTCATCTTTAGTTTCACTATGAGTCTCACACGTCTCTTTGGTGTTAACAGGGAATTCACAAGTCGCAGCTTTGTACCAGCTAAATGATTCTTTATGTTCTTGCTGATCCAGTTGGAGGAAGACCATTCAACTGTCAATGTATAGCTACATACAAAACATTTAAGACTTGAGAATATACAGTGCGCCAAGGGAACTATTATTGTGACTATTAAGAGGATATCAAAATGCCAAGGCGTACTCCTTGTTGTTATTCAAAAACAGCAATCAAAGAACAATAGAAAGTGTACAGAATTAAACATGTCTTTAAGAGTTTAATAAATGTTTTTAAAAGTTCATGGAAATGAAAGTTGCAATGCTCAGTGCTAGGTGCCCTCTAAAAGGAAAAATAAAAATAAAAAAATTAAGTTGCCACCTAATGGGGTGGCTCATGCCTGTAATCTTGGCATTTTGGGAGGCCAAGGTGAGACAATCACCTGAGCCCAGGAGTTTGAGGCCAGCCTGGACAAGATGGCAAGATCCTGTGTTAAATAAATAAATAAATAAATAAAGTTGCAATGGCCAGTATTAAAAAAATCAACAGTAAAACCATAAAATGAATTAAGGAAATTTCCTGGGACATAAAAAGCAAAGAAAAAAGGTGAAAAATATAAAAGGAAAGTTAAGTTATGCAAAGATGTAGGAATGTGGTATCTAAAGGGAGCGGGAGGATGGGGGCGGAAGGCATCCCGTGGGATGAACAAAAGGATCTACTGGGATTCAGGAAGAAAGTACTGAAACTTCTAGATGCAGTATGTTTTGTATCTTATCCTTTAAGATTATGTTAGGGTTGACTCACAATGTAAATAATTAGTACAGATACATACATAATTTAAAAATTAAAAAGTGTGCATACATACATAGGGTATATGTATGCTTTTCCGTTTAACAGATGATGAGTAAAGATCTTATTTTGGAAATCACGGATATAACAGATCAATCTAAGAGGACCACTATCCACCTCAGAGATGTCTAGAAAGAAAAAGAACAGGAAAAATGAAAGGAAGAAAATAAAAAAATAAGAGAAAAAAACTTCTCAGAAATGAAGAAAGATAAAGGGAAAGGCCCACTGAGTGAGCCAAGTCACATGAGTAGCAAAAGAAAAGAAAGCCAAACCCACACCTGGTCCAAGCCTTGAGAAATTTAGTATAATGGATAAAGACCCTAAGAGGCTCCGTGATGGGAAAAACGAGATAATCATGAAGACGAAAAAATCAGCCTGTCATGAGAATTCTCAGCAGCACCAAACAACTACACTAGAAGAAAATGTAGCAATGCCTTTACAGTTCTAAAGGAAAAGAATTTTGAATATAGACTTCAATATTCAGTCAAAACTAAAAATCAAATATAATGCAAAATAGGTTTCCCCTAGAAATCAACTACTCTCTTGTTCAATGACCATCACTTTTAATCAATATATCATTTCCTGATAAGTAATTCTTTTAAAAATAATTTTACACACATTATTTATTACACCCAAATAAATGTTAGTATTGATCTTTTCACATGTCCATGAGCACGCATTTATATATGTATGTCAAAAACAATGCTTATGCTCTCATCTGTTAGGGAGCAGGAATTTAACTGTATTCTTTCACAACATGCAAAAGAACTATAGCAAAAGACAAATTCCAGAGTTTGGGGCTTCTGGCTTCCCACATTTCTACTTCTTTAGGTGGCTAAACTGTGCCCTCACCAGGAGACATTTTTAAGCCATGACTCAATGGTATCCATGGTAACTTTAGAAATAATTTAGCCCAATGACATCCAATTAAATAAATACCACTTACAAATCAGTTTGTTTTAAAACTCCATCTTTGCAGTTCTTCCTATACATCTTAATTGCTCCAACAGAGCAATTAAGAGAATGCTATCTTCTGCAGTCTTTTCTCTTTTTATTTAAAGAAAATCAGATATGTTTCCTCGCTAAATATCGAGAAGTAGAAATGCAAAGGTTGTAAATAACTTACTTTAATACCAAGGGCTGTGAACTTACTCAAAGACTAAAATTCCATGAGATTAAAAATACCTATGCAATAATTCTAATTGACCAACACTGTTAACTATTGTATCTCATCTAGTTCTGCATTTTGGACTCCAGTATATAAAACAAATTGGGCCGGGTGCGGTGGCTCACGGCTGTAATCCCAGCACTTTGGGAGGCCGAGGAAGGTGGATCACATGAGGTCAGGAGTTCGAGACCAGCCTGGCCAAAATGGTGAAACTCCATCTCTACTAAAAATACAAAAATTAGCCAAGCGTGGTAATGGGCGCTGTAATCCCAGCTACTCGGGAGGCAGAGACAGAAGAATTGCTTGAACCTGGGAGGCGGAGGTTGCAGTGAGCGGAGATCGCGCCACTGCACTCCAGCTTGGACGACAGAGCGAGACTCCGGCTCAAAACAACAAAAAAAACAAACTAACAAATGCATTCCATTCCTTATAAACACGATAAATTATCTACAACACTTGAAAAGGTCTGGAAAAAATTCAAGACAAGTGTTTAGAAGTTAATTCAGGAAAACCACGTTTTTCCAATTTTGCTAGATGCATATTACTTCCTACCAAATGCCTTCAACAATGAGCTAAGCTTGAAGGTCTAAGGATATTAAAACAAAATTTCCTATAAAATCCAATTTAATCTCATTACAATGCCTATAGTAACACAGAGAAATGAAAAGATTTCTCTGATTTTCTATTTAGAATTAAACCAGCCCAGGGCAACAATGATTGAACGGTGGTGCCACGTTCACCACCTTGCATCAAAAAGCAAGTCTCCCTCCCTAAACACTGAAAAAAGCTGCTATTGAAAGGGCATCTCGAATCACCATCTCTGACACCGTGTGCGTCACTGCTCTAGTTCTGACTCCTACCAGCGGGCTAGGGAAAGAGACGGACGCCCCTTTACCCGACAGAAGAGCCCAGATACCTGAAGATGCAATGTACGCATGGCGTGGAAATGGAAGTAAAAGAAGACAGCGAGAGTTAGGAGAAATGTGGAGAGAGGTGACTCATGGACAGAGCCAAACCTGGCATGGAGAGGACAGAAAAAAGGCAAAAAAGGCAGCCAGAGACAGACAGAACACTGAGGACACAAGAGTGTAAAGGGCAGAGACAAAAGGACAATAGAGACAGGCCAAGATTGAGAGGCGTCCAGAATTTTCGGGTCGGATAGGGCCAGAGACAAGGGCCAGAATTGAAGCCGGTTCCGAACGTAAGCCCAGGCAGGGCTCCTGTCATTCTGGGTCCTTAAGAACATCTGGGAATTCTCTGACTGCGCTCGGCCTGGCCTGAGAGTTATCTGCACATTTTGGAGATAGAGATAAGACAACCCCACTCCGAAGAGGCCCCAGAATTAACAGGGCCAGATTAGAGCCTGTACTTACCAGGCCACAGCGGCCCGACGTAGTCGCCACATTCCGCCGGCGAGAAGGTCACGCAGGCGCCGAGACGGCCACGCGGGAGCCCCAGTGTGAGCCCCAGCCCGGCTCCCGGTCCAGGAATGACCCAGGAAGAGGCCCTCAACAGCAAGGGCACAGAGCCGCGGCAGAGGCCCTCCCAATGGCGCATGGACTTCCGCAAGAGCCTGACAGGCACCCGTACTCAGTCCGTCACGGAAACAACCCCTTCACCCTCTCTAGGAGGGCAGCACTAACGGTCCGCGGGGGACTAGCGCATGCGCATAGTGCATCGGGAACGGACTGGCGCACTCCATCGCCTCTCACGTGGCCCCGCCTTCTTGCTTCCGGTTTGGAATTCAGAATTAGCCTTGCGGGTTAGAGATTTGGCCAGGGGAGGGAGCGAGAGTTGGGCGGGGACGGGAAGGGCTAAAGGCGTGGAATCAGAAGTGATGAATGCTCACCGGGAGCCATGAATTTATTAAGAGTTGGATATTGAGGGAGCACGAAGGAAACGAAGCACGAAGCACGAAGGAGAGTGCAAGGTGAAATACAGTGATAGATTAATACAAACTAATTCTTGCACATTTGCCTACCTTCTTTGTTGGGCATCTTTGTTTGAAAGCACTTTCACATCCTGAGGGCAATCTTGGGAGGTGAGAAGCAGGAGGAAGAGTCATGGTTAGGCTAAGTCCCTTAGAATCTCTGAGGATCAGGTCGGAAAGGGACTTCAATCAATTAGGCCAGTAACGGGTTTGGAATAAGCTTGTGTGGTTTATAAAAGGCGTCAAAATGATTTGTTCATTAACTGTTTAAACAAACATTCTTCTGGATTTTAAGCCTATCAGTTTGTTGAAATGGTCCTCGTCAAGGCCTCCACCAGCTCCCTATTGTTTGTGGCCACTGAGCCTGCTGCAGCATTCAGCTGAGATGCCAATGCTGAGCACTCCTTCAACCGTTTTTTCTCTTGGCTCTCTGGATGTCATGTTCTCCTTTTTGTCCGGAACTGCTGCTCCCAGGCTCCTTTGCTGGCTCCCCTCCCAAATTTCTCAATGTTGGACAGGCCCAGAGGTCAGCCAGCCATCTTAAGCTCCTCTCCCTCTCTATCTGCATTCTCTCCTTAGGTAATATAAGTCGGCTTCATGGCTTTAAATACTCCTTTTCCCTTCCAACACAAACCTTTTATGTTTTAAAAGGAAACTAGAGCCCATAAAAGGGATGTGGCCTGTGAAAGGTTATGAAGCCAATTTTTAGGGACTAAAATCAAAGGGTCCTGTGCATCCTTTTTACTTCAAGCACCTTTCATCTCCTCCTCACTACCCCCCCCACGCCCAACCCACCCATGCCACACACATACACAAATACACAGAGCATAAAGAAAATTCCTTTTCCCTTAATTGTCAGAATCATAAGTCTGGACCCATGCACTCACAATACCACCAAGTGTAGACCTAGTCATTGGCAGTACAATTCCCTAATGCAGGACTCTTGGAATTTTCTTTGTTTATTGTGGTGACTGTTTCAATGGCAGGTCCAGTTAGCAACTTGCTGTACCCACCTGTGCAAACTGTAGATCTTCTGGGATTGTAGGGTTGTACAAATAGTGTCTTTGTAATCATTACTTCCTTGTTATTTTAGAAAACAAAATAAGAGAAACCAAAAGACTTGAACAACAACAACAAAAAAGAAAAATTAAGGATAAAAGACTTTAACCATACAAAAAGGAGAAACTTACCTCCATCACCATTTATATGTGGTTATCATTATGTTTTATGAAGCCCTTGTTTTGCAATTCTACTTCTAGGCATTTATCCTGTGGAATCATTCCCATATATGCAAAGATGTATGCATGATGATGTTTATTTCTCTACTGTATGAAATGGCAAAAGAGTGGAATCAGTATAAATGTCCATGTATAGGAACTAGACAATAAATTACATCCATACTAGCCATGAAAACCTATGCTTTAGGTCTGTATGTCCTGATAACGAATAATTTCCCATATATACATAGTATTGCCATGAGAAAAGGGCAAACTGTTGTATAATAAAACTGCCACCATTGGATCAAATTCAGCCCACAGACCTGTTTTGTTTGAACGGTGTTGGCCTATCCGGTGTTTTAAAAATAGTACTACATTTGGGCTGGGCACAGTGGCTCATGCCTGTAATCCCAGCATTTTAGGAGGCCGAGGCAGGCAGATTGCAAGGTCAGGAATTTGAGACCAGCTTGGCCAATATGGTGAAACCACGTCTCTTCTAAAAATAAAAAAATTAGCCAGCTGTTCAGGAGGCTGAGGCAGAAAAATCACCAGTCTAGGTGACAGAGTGAGATCACCAGCCTGGGTGACAGAGTGAGACTCCATCTCAAAACAAAACAAAACAAAAACTACATTTGTTGCCGAAATAAAAATCAAGAAATTTCACATTTTAAAAAAATCATAAAAATATCAGGATGCCTAACAACATCAACCTTCAATTCTTATATACAAAAAATGTCTTGGAACCAGGAGCCAAATAGTAGTTTTATCCTTCAGGCACTCATGTCCTCTCCAGTAGGTCAAACTCCCTCATCTTTCTGAAACTGAACACATCAATTGCTATTTATCATGAAGCCTGTGCTTCTACTTTTCTTAGTAAAAATCGAGAGGAAAGGGAACTACTACTTGTATTGAAACTGCCTTGGCAAAATTATGACAAGAGGAATCTGACGTAGTTGACTCCATCTTCCTTCTGACCTCCAAGCTGTCCTGGGTCATTCCTGGACTTAAGCCAAATGAACTTTGGGGAGGAATGCAGTTTATAGTTTAACTTGAAAGAAAGGATTATAATAGCCACTTCCTAACGCTAACTACCTCCTAGCTCAGGGACCAAAAACCACCTTTGTAAGAAAGGCCAAGAGAATAGGATCTTGAGAGGGGCCTGAACTGTGCTAAGATGTAGGTATAGTTTCTATAGTCCGTTACTGCTCAGGAATCAATGTGGCCAGAGGTCATAAGATTTGTGACTTCCCCAATTGCTCCTATAGATAACATCATTACTATAGAATCTAAGCCTGTTTTTTTGTGGTATCTTTCAGACTCACTCCATAGAGACTTATGACTCATGACTCAGGTGATCCTGTGGCCCCACCCAGAGGTGGACTCAGTACCCAAGGAATGTTCTCCTATTATTTCATCCCCAACCAGTCAGCAGCACCCATTCCCTACCCCCTTGCCCACTAAATTGTCCATAAAATCCCCTAACCTCAGAGCCCTCAGGGAGATGGATTTGAGTGAGAACTCCAGTTCTCCTGCATAGGCTGGCCTTCTCTTTTTCTATTGCAATGCCATGGTCTCAGTGAATTGATTTTGTCTGTGCAGTGAGCAGGAAGAACCTGTTGGATAGTTACAGTATCAAAAGTGAGAGAAAATGAAGGACTGAGAGGGTCAGCCATTTCCAAAACAAGGAGAAAGAGTTGGTTTATTTTTTTTTTTGGCAAAAGAACACAAGTATGCAAGTAAATCATATGATGTTGAAAGAATACAATTTAATATGACATTATACAACAGACACACTTGCATTACTCATTTATGTTACATGCCTGACCCATGGAAACACTGGAGCTGATAAGCCCTAGTGAAGGGCAGAGTCAAGGAAGGTCTTGAAGATAGTGGTTCATGAGTGGGAGGGAGACTTACATGTATTGTAAACCCTTTCGTACTCTGAACTTGTGTATTAATTACTTGTAAAAACATGTTAAAAATATTTTTCTGATCCAGAAGTCATGAAATAATTTTACTACTTTAAACTAAAATTTTATGTTCAGCTAGGAATTGAGCAATTCACCAGGTAAAACTCAAAATGTTTACCTTAGCAGGAAAAGGGACTCTTTCAGAATTATCCAACGAATCAGAAATTTTCAGAAAGGAAGGTAATGAGAGATGTGAATGGAAATGGAAATGTTTAAAATTGATTTCATAAGTTTTATATTTACATTTTTACATAAAAGCTTTTGCAAAGTTCTTCCTGGGAGATCTCCAAGTTCCTTAACACTGTACTCTTCCTCTGTGGTTTCCTGGAGAAGCCAACAATTAGCTGCAGTTACACATATTTGCACCATCATCATTATCAAACTCTCCCCAGCCCTCAGAAAAGCATGTTATAATCCTCATTAACAAACATTTACAGTTGCTTCCTATGAACCCTAGTCTGAGGATATACATATATATATACATTTTTTTTTGTTGAGACAGAGTCTCGCTTTGTCGCCCAGGCTGGAGTGCAGTGGCGCAATCTTGGCTCACTGCAACCTCCACTTCCTGGGTTCAAGTGATTCTCCTGCCTCAGTCTCCTGAGTAGCTGGGATTACAGGTGCATGCCACCACGCCTGGCTAATTTTTTGTACCCTACAAACACTCCAGGCTGGAGTGCAATGACGTGATCTCAGCTCACTGCAAACTCTGCCCGCTAGGTTCAAGTGATTCTCCTGCCTTGGCCTCCTGAGTAGCTGGGATTACAGGTGCCCGCCACCACACCCAGCTAATTTTTTTGTATTCTTAGTAGAGATGGGGTTTCACCATGTTGGTCAGTCTGGTCTTAAATTCCAGACCTCAAGTGAGCCACCTGCCTTGGCCTCCCAAAGTGATGGGACTACAAGCATGAGCCACTGTGCCTGGTCAAAACTGATAATGTTTTAAGAAATGGTAACAAAGTTTGTGAATTTGTGTTCAGCTGCATTCAAAGCCATCCTGGGCCACATGCAGCCCACAGGCTGCAGGATGGACAAGCTTGATTTAGAGTATACTCTAAATTTATATGATACTCTAGACCAGGAAAAATAGATATGGAGAGTGGGGAGGAACATTGGGGAACTTTCTAGAAACATGGAAATGTTCCATATCATGATAGCAGTCTCGGTTACATGAACACATCCATTTGTCAAAATGGATAGCGAAGATTTGTTCATTTAAAATTTTAGATTTGTATATGTACATTTTACATTTTAAAAAAATTATGAAGAATGATTACATGAGGAGGATGGGAAGTGGGTAGGGGTTAGATGAAGCAAGAATCACAAAACGTTAATAACCATGGAAGGTGGGCAGTGGGTATATGAGAGTTCGTTATACTTTTCTGTTCGCTTTGCATGTATTGAAAGTTTACATTATAAACATTTTAAAATGTATCTTTTTTTGTTAAAAAAAAGGATACAAAGAAGCATATAGAAGCAAAATGAAATGGACCCAACAGAAGGCAGCCTCATTAGTATAGAGATGAGGAGCAGAAGGTGAGCATAAAAGGCAAAGAGCCTTGTGTGCTATGTGGAATTTATTCCGGCTTGTGTTTGTTTCCTATTGCTGCTGTAACAAATTACCCCAAATTAGTGGCTTAAAACAGAACAAATTTATGATCTTATAGTTCTGAAGGTCAGAAATAAGAAATGGGTCTCTAGGGAAGAATCTTTTTTTATTTTTCCTTTTCTAGTTTTGAGAGGCTGCCCACATTTCTTTGCTTGTGGCTCATTTCTATCTTCAAAGCCAGCAGTGACTGGTCAAATCTTTCTAACACCACATCACTCTAATGCTAACCCTTCCACCTCAGCTTTCCACATGTAAGCATCCGTGTGATTTGATCAACCTACCTAGATAGTCAAGGATAATCTTCCTATTCTAAGGTCAACTGGTCAGCAAACTTATTTACCCTTTGCCACATGCACAGCTTCTGGTGAGGATTCAGACTTCTTTGTGGGGAGATTATTCTGTGTAATGATTTATCTCTGATATGGAATGTGTGAGTGTGATGGGGTGGGGAAAGGGGAGGAAAGAATCAGTTTATCCAGCCACACCTGGAACTAGCTGTAGTTTTAAAATTGTACTTCTAATCGTTGTTTAGAAATCTTCTATATTTAACATTTTTAAAAAAAACAATTTTTATACCTTTTCTGGAATCTACTGCATGTCACAAATTTCATTTTGTTTTGCAGTGACACTTTTGCCTTTTCCTGCTTTTTAAGTAGTTTTAAAGATTTACTCTTGAATTTTAAAACGTGAAATATTTCCTTTACTTATTTGTATTGCTTACTGTGCTTGTATCTTAGAGGTCAAGCTTCTTTCATTATACTGAAGATGCCAACTTATTGTCTGATTTTTTTTCTTGTCCCTGTAATAAATTCAGAGATACAGTCTTCCTTCGGATCTTTCTATTATAGCAACTATTATGATTATATGCATAGTAAATACTGATTTAGTGTGCCAGGTACTAGGCTACTCCTCTACATATGAGATCTCCTTCTATTATTTGATACATATTTTTTACAGCTATCATCTTGTTTTTTCTTGTCATCCTACTATTTATTTATTTATTTTATTTTATTTTTGTGTTTGAGATGGAGTCTCACTCTGTCGCCCAGGCTGGAGTGCAGTGGCGCGATCTTGGCTTACTGCAACCTCCGCCTCCCAGGTTCAAGCGGTTCTCCTACCTCAGCCTCCCGAGTAGCTGGGCTTACAGGCGCCCGCCACCACTCCTGGCTAATTTTTGTATTTTTAGTAGAGACGGGGTTTCGCCATGTTGGCCAGACTGGTCTCGAACTCCTGATCTCAGGTGATCTGCCTGCCTCGGCCTCCCAAAGTGCTGGGATTACAGGCTTGAGCCACCGCGCCCAGCCCCTCCTTTATTTGTGTGTAGTGAAGTATGTATTGACCGTAACTATGCCCTTTAATTCCACTCCAGAGTGATTGTTCCTTTATGATTCTGGCCAGAGGGTTTTGTTATACATATATATATTAGATATAAGATATATACATATGTAATACATAAAATATATACCTATGTTATTAATATATACATATATTGTAAGTATATACATGTATATATGTATATATTGTAGGTATATACATGTATACATATAGTATATATGTATATATACTTCTATGTAAGCATATACATGTATATATAAGTATATACATGTATATACATACAGTGTATATATGTATATACAGTATAGTATATATGTATATATAATATAGTATATATACTATATATAGTAGATATGTATATATTGTAAGTATATACATGTATATATTATATGTGTGTATATGTATATAAAAGTATACATATGGCCGGGCGCGGTGGCTCACACCTATCATCCCAACACTTTGGGAGGCTAAAGCGGGCGGATCACAAGGTCAGGAGATGGAGAACATCTTGGCCAACATGGTGAAACCCCATCTCTACTAAAAATACAAAAATTAACTGGGCGTAGTGGTGTGCACCTGTAATCCCAGCTACTCTGGAGGCTGAGGCAGGAGAATCATTTGAACCCTGGAGGGGGAGGTTGCAGTGAGCCAAGATCATGCCAGTGCACTCCAGCCTGGGCCACAAGAGCAAAACTCTGTCAAAAAAAAAAAAAAAGAGAAAAGTATAAATATATAAGTATATATGTATATATTATATATATATGACAAAGTCTTTTCAGGTATTTTAGTATCAATTAGAAAAACTGTGCCAGGGATTGCTCATCTAATACGTTATTGGCCGAGAACATGTGGCCCCATTGTCAGCGTTCACACTGAAGCCTTGCTTCAGCTGTACCAACTCCTGAAGTGAGATACATTCTCGATTTATGTTATGTTTTCCAGACTTCTCTTTTCTGACCTCATTGAAAAGACAGCCAGCTTTTGTAACCTTGCCTTGGGGATGTTAGCAGGAGAAATGCTGGCAATTCAAGGCTCTTCTGGTTTTATAAGAAAACCAGGTTTTGCTGGGAGGCCTGGAGTAGAAGAGAGAGAGCCTTGGAGAAGCAAAAATGGGAGGAGAAACAGGCCTAGAGATCAGGAAGAGGTAAGTGTTTTCCCTTCAGTGTCCCTTCCTAACACTCTCTTGAGAGGTTTCAGGCTCCTAAAGAATTCATGCCACCTAAACATAATCAGATTCATCAGATTCGAAGGGATTAGGAGTGCTAGAAATTTGGGGGACTTCAGAGATTACCTGTGACTACTAAGCATAAAGAACTATTTTCTATGCACTTGGTTCTTTCGTGCATTACGTTTGTATGGTGGAAACACTATACATATAATGAGGTACTACTGCGCCTCTCTTTCTAACTCGGTGTTCAGTGACATGTTGCTGGTATAGCTTGAAACTAGTTATGGTGGCAGTATTTCCACCGTAGAAATCAGCACACACTACAAATCAGGGCTTGATTTGTTTTTTGTTGATCATCTAATCTTAAGAAAGTGATGGAAAAAAATAATACTACAGATTAAATTTTAAAGTGTATTCTGTCTGTGGTTTTACATTATGAATAACAGAGAGAATTGAGAAAATATTCTCTCAGTATTTGAAAACTATTATCTAATTCAGTAAAGAAGTCTTGCACATCTTCATTAATTTAAATATTCCTAATGTACGTTTTCATTGTTTTACTTTTCTCTTATTCACTAATGTGCAGGAAAATACAACCCATATTCATGTCAGAGCTAAACTCATAGGTTAACGATGTGAGCAGCTTCTTTGTTGAAATAGATAGGATTGATAGTAATGAAGCATTTATTCACAGTAAAATTTATAAGAAACGTGCATATGAACACACTGATTTTGGAAGAGCCCGTTGTTAAACACTTACCCATACACCATTGTTTGAGCAGCACACCACTGCTTTTCTTCACTCTGTTTCAACCTTCCCATCATTAAAAGCTTTTGCAATTTAGTTTTTTCTTTCTGTTTTGAGGTTTCTATGCCTCTTACAATTTATAATCTTTTAAGCCAATGTCATGTTCAAAATTGTACCTTCCCTTTCTTTCCTCCCCACCCCCCAGTTCTGAGGTTTTTCTCCCCCTACTTGGAGGTATTTTTGGCTCACACTCTGGTTCGTTTCCTCTTTGCTTCCGTTTTAGACTAAAAACATAATCCCCACCTTCATCCTATTCTGTAACTTGGCCTGTACAATAAAAAATATATATACTAGGCTTTGAGAAATTCGCATGGTAATTCTTCTTAGTAGTACCTATACCAAACTAGTTTCTAGCTTGCTAGCGCCCTCCTCTGTAAGAGTGAGTCAAATTGTGTGCCTTGCCAAGGGACCAGCTCCCGTATCTTTGATGCTCATTGTCACAAGCTGTTGACAGTCTCCTTTCTCTCTCATACTTTGTGTGGTCCTAAGAATCCTTGGTGGTAGGAAGGGCCAAGATAAACCAAAGTGAGGCTATCTCCTACGACAACTGCTCTGATCCTGATCCAACTCACAAACACCACCAGAACAACGGGACCTACTATCTCCCCGTTTGGAGGCCCACCTGAACAGCAGTGGTGCTTGTGTTGAGAGAAGGCAAAATTAATCCACTTTCTGCAGTCAATTTGCCAGGCTATATCAGCAGGAGAGGTTGTAGCACTCCACAGCTCTCAAGAAGCTCTTAGCAAATAGGTTGGATTCACATGTTTATATAAAATAAACACACACACTAGAACTTCTTCCTTTTTACTTTAACATATCTAGTTTGCCGCTTTGTTCCTTAACTGAAATGAAATTTAGGGTGAGATTTAGACAAGCAGAAAGAATGGAGAAGAAATACTGGAAGGACATGTGTGGTAAATGTGGGGTTCAAGGGCCATTTTAGGCATGTCCTTCTGTATCATTCTATTACCATGATGTTATGATATTTGCTAATATGTGTATCTCGTTATAAAATTAGTTAATGTATGGGCACTCAGAGTAGTGCTAGACACGTAGTGTACATTCAATGATTGTATCATTTGAGATAGAATGGGATACGCTGCTTGAGCAAGCAAACCCCCAAATCTCAGGGACTTAATCACAATACAGGGTCTTTCCGTCTCACATGGCAGTCTGATGTGCCTTGGGAGCTCTTGCAAAGGCAGGAGACTGAAGACCCAGGTTGTTCCCAGCTACTCCATCTGAAACATGTGGCTTCCAAGGTCACTTTGGAGAGCACGGAGGATTGTCTGAGATGATTTGTGAGGACTGGCATAGAAATGACTTACTTCATTTCTCCCCACATCCTGTGGGCCACAGCCTAGTCACATGGCCAACTTAACCACAGGTAAAGCTGGGAACAATAGCGGAAAACACAGAGTGCTGTTTAGATTGCCTAACTCCGCCACCAAAAGCACTACTTACAGTAAGAATAGGAATACATATATATGTATATCAATACAGATAGATTCCTATTGCAGCAGGTTTGCTTCCAGAACACAGGTGTCATGAAAACCACCCCTAAAAGCCAAAATGGGAAAGAAAAAGACCCACATCAACATTGTCACCATTGGGCACGTAGATTCGAGCAGGTCCACCACTACTAGCCATCCAATCTACACATGTGGTGGCATCAGAAAGAACCGCTGAAAAATTTGAGAAGGAGGCTGCTGAGATGGGAAAGGGCTTCTTCCACTCTTCTTGGGTGCTGGATAAACTGAAGGCTGAGTGGGAATGTGATATTACTTACCACTGATACCTCCCTGTGGAAATTTGAGACCGGCAAGTGACTGTCGCTGATGCCTCAGGCCAGAGAGACTTTATCAAAAACATGATTACGGGGACGTATCGGGTTGTCTGTGTTGTCCTGATTGTTGCTGCTGGTGTTGGCAGATTTGAAGCTGGTATCTCCAAGAACGGACAGACCGTACCCTTCTGCCTTACACACAGGGTGTGAAACAGCTCATTGTTGGTGTTGACAAAATGGATTCCACTGAGCCGTCCTACAGCCAGAAGACATAGGAGGAAATAATTAAGGAAAGCAGCACATACATTAGGAAAACTGGCTACAACCCAGCCAGGATAGTATTTGTGTCAGTTTCTGGTTGGAATGGGGAGAATGTGGACTTCGAATGTCCAAGCATAGGAGAAGATGGGTGTCCCAGCTCCCGGGGGAGAAAGGGGGAGGGGAAGAGAGAGACAGAGGATGTTTTCCTTTCCTCTGCCTTTTTGTTCTGTCCAGGAACTCGGTGACTGGATGGTGCCTGCCCACATTGAGTGAGGGAAGATCTCCCTTACTCAGTCCCTGCTTCAAAAACCAGTCTCTTTCAGAAACATCCTCATGGATACACCCAGAAGTAATGCTTTACCAGCTGTCATGTTATCTCTTAATCCAGCCAATCTTAATAATCTTAATACAATTAACCACCACACTCTCTATAATGGCAGAATGACTTAATTTTATTTTTCATACTGAGAGAACTACCAAAATGGCAGCAGTTGCTTCCCAGAAACCAACTAAATGAAGGTGTACAGTTAAAATTAAGTCTATTGAAATAAATGCAATAGATAGATACATAGATAGATATAGATATAGATGTTTTTGAGATGGAGTCTCGCTCTGTGGCCCAGGCTAGAGTACAATGGTTTGATCTCGTCCCACTGCAACCTCCGCCTCCTGGGTTCAAGTAATGCTCCTGCCTCAGCCTCCCGAGTAGCTGGGATTACAAGCACACACCATCTCACCCGGCTACTTCTTGTATTTTTAGTAGAGACAGGGTTTCACTATGTTGGCCAGGATGGTCTCGAACTCCTGACCTCAAGTGATCCACCTGCCTCGGCTTCCCAAAGTGGTGGGATTACAGGAGTGAGCCACCATGCCCAACCCAAGAAATGCAATATTTATTATGCACTTGAGTTTGCAGTCTGAAAGTTGAGAATTTGCTCCATTAAAACATATTGTCTGTTCAGAGAGAATAAAAGAGATGGAAGTGTTTTTAATTTTCAGAACTGTTTCATGTAAGTGTTAATAAAGCCTCACTGTTTGAAAGCACTGGAAGAAAAGGTTGTCATGAGATACAGTCTTCTGTATGTTAGATTGCAACATAGAGATCTATTTGATAAAGGGTGGACTTGAAAATGAGTCCTACTTCATTAGCAAAGAAGTCACCAGAATTACTGTGCTGTTGCACTCACCCTCCCACTGCCTCAGGACTGCAGGTTTAGAGCTTCCAGTTCCACTAGAGCACAGTGTAGACAATGTGGTTTCCTAATACAAAGTTTTCAGCAAAATGTAATAAAAATGCAATGTTAATTGTATACGTTGTGTAATACGAATACAAAATACAATGTTCCGCTTTGTACTTTTTTAAGTTCAGAGAAATGTAATCATTTTCTCAAGATCACAGAGTAGGTTGGTGGTATTGTTAGGTGTTCTGTGAGTTTTGAGCTGGATTTTAAAGGACGAATGTGAGATTTGGATAGATAAAAGGTGAAAAGGCATCTCAGAAGAGAGAATGGTGAGAATAAAGGTGCAGAAGAAAGAAAACCATTTGCCAAGTATACTTAGGGCTCAATAAGCAAACCATTTGACCAGATGAGTAGTGGGAGAGAAGACTGGAATGTAGGTCCAGAACAGATCACAGAGTGCTGTGAATGATGTCACAGTATGTTTGGACTGGTTTTGAAAGGTAATGTATGCGTAATTTCTTTGCAGGGAAGCACCGTAATCCAAATAGGAGGTTACTCTACCAGTGGATGTAGTGTTGGTTAGAGGTGGAAGACTAAAACCAGAAGGCCTGTTAGGAGGGCAGTGTATTGATCCAAGTGTATTTTGACTTGGATTACTATTACGGAGTCAACAATGACGCTGAGGTTTTGAGCTTGCGTGGCTGAGTTTTCACTTTCTCATGTTAAGGCCGAAAGATATTTATATGTTTTCAAAATGAAACTTTGAGGTCCTGCTTCTTTTTCCTTTCTTTATTTGGAAGCATCCATTCTATCTTGATGGCCAGAACATTCATCCTTCCTTTATTCCAGCAGCGTCTGTGCCAGTGGTGGAGGCACTGATATATTCATGGACCATTCTGTAGGATGCTTTGATGAGTTGTTTTTTTCTACTTAGCCTCCAGCTCAGGTCCTTCAACCCTTCCAGAGATTCTGTGAGCTGCCTACTACTACCTAATACCTTCCTTTTCTGCTCAATTTCTCCAGAGTTAGTTTCTGTTACTTGCAATTAAGAACTTTAACTGATTAGTTTTTTCTTATTTGATGCTGTAACCTAGAGGTTAATTAGAATCACCCTCTTCCCGATAATTTACATAAGATGGATTCAAGCCACATTCCATGGATCCTGGAAAGTCTAATGTCTTCTTCAAGATTCCTGTACTTCCTGCAGGGGTCTTAGGCTCTCTTTGATTCAGATGTTTGGCTTCCTCTAAATCAGGACTCCTCAATCTTGGCACTATTGACATTTTAGGCTGGAAAATTCTTCCTGGTGGATGGCTAGGCTGTGCACTGCAGGATTCTCGACAGCATCCCTGGCTTCTGCCCACTTGGTGCCAGTTGCTATCCTTCTTCCCTGCCCCATCCCAGTCCTCGTGCCAGTCAAGACAATCAAAAGTGCCTTAGGAAATTATCAGGTATTCCTTGGGGGGCAAAATCACTTCTGGTTGAAAATCACTATGTCTAAATTAATTCCCTTTAGGAAATGGCATCTGTTATCCTTCGTCTCTACCAAGTCAGCCTATGAGTGGCACTCAGATACTTAAAAAAAATCCACCTAAATTTAAAAACAAAACAGAAATGTCACAAAAGTTATCTATACTAGTAGCAAACTTTATGGAAATTTTGGAGAAATAGGGATTTTCAGGTATTTTAGTAATTAATTAGAAAAACTGCACCAGGGACTGCTAATCTAATAGAGCTTTTCCCCATGGATATACAATCAACATCAAATTTGTTAGATGCCTGTGTTTTTAAAAAGCCTTTCAGTTATTTTTGAAACTTGATCTCTGTTCCCTGGCCACATTTCTCGCCTCTCCTTTATTTCTCTTCCCTTATTTCTACTTGCTTCTCTATTCTCTGCTCTTTCCTACGTCCAAATTCCTGTGCAATTCAAATTCAAAGTGGTTTGATTATATCTTTTATTTCTCTTTGTCAACTCATCCCCTAGGATCTCACCTTCTACTCCTAATGGGCTTTTCAAAGTATTTTCCTATACAGAAAAGCCTCCTCCTCCATAGTAATTCTAGAAACTTCCATGATGATAGTTAAAGTTTAATATGGCTGCAGTTCTCACTATAGCTCATCTTATATAGCCACAAGGATAGTATTAACCACTTTTATAGGAGGGAAACTTCCAATTATCTATTGCTGCGTGACTAACAACCCAAAACTTAGTGGCTTAGAAGGACAACCATTTTATTATGTCTCTCTTCAAATGGCACATCCACGTGGTTAGCTTGGGCTACCTCACAGCAGAGTATTCTCAGACTAGTTCACTTTTGACAAAGTGGACTCCTAGAGAAAGTATTCCAAGTGACAGAAAGTGGAAGCTGCCAGTGTCTTAAGATCTGAGCCTTAAATGTCAGTGGTGCCATATTCTACTGGTCAAAATAGTCACAGAGGCTTCCAGATTCAAGGGGATATATGGTCATCTTTATTTTATTTATTTATTTATTTATTTTTTTGAGACGGCGTCTGGCTCTGTCGCCCAGGCTGGAGTGCAGTGGCGCGATCTCAGCTCACTGCAAGCTCCGCCTCCCGGGTTCCTGCCATTCTCCTGCCTCAGCCTCCCGAGTAGCTGGGACTACAGGCGCCCGCCACCTCGCCCGGCTAGTTTTTGTATTTTTAGTAGAGACGGGGTTTCACCGTGTTAGCCAGGATGGTCTCAATCTCCTGACCTCGTGATCCGCCCGTCTCAGCCTCCCAAAGTGCTGGCATTACAGGCTTGAGCCACCGCGCCCGGCGGTCATCTTTATTTTATGACAGTCTGCCCACTGGCTACAAATTAGTCACATTACTCCTACATGCAAATTACCCTCTTGCTTTGTACTCACCAACTGCCCCCCTTCAACACACACGTTTCGTCCCATTACAGAATCAGACTCAGGCTTGAGATCTAGGTTTTTTTGTTTTGTTAGTTTTTTGATGGAATCTCACTCTGTCACCGAGGCCGGAGTGCAGTGGCGCAATCTTGGCTCACTGCAAACTCACCCCATTCCAGGGTTCAAGTGATTCTCCTGCCTCAGCCTCCCAAGTAGCTAGGATTACAGGTGCACACCACCACACCTGCCTGATTTTTGTGTTTTAATTACAGACAGGGTTTCACCATGTTGGCCAGGCTGGACTTGAACTCCTGACCTCAAGTGATCTGCCCACCTTGTCCTCCCAAAGTGCTGGGATTACAGGAGTGAGCCACTGTGCCTGGCTGAGATCTAGGTTTTTGATGGATAGAGAACTACAAAAAGAGCTTAAGACAGCTTGGTGTTCCAAAATTTAAGGAAAAAGTGTTTCAAGAAGAGGCCAACAGAAAGCTTGCGTTCCCTACTTTCCTTCACTATGGGTGGTGATGCCGGAGGCAGACATCTTATCTGTTTCTTTTTCATATATGATTTTCTTTTTCTGATTATATAAAACTTGTTTGTGAAATTTGGAAAATATGGAAACTTATTTAAAAAGAAGAAATAATGCATAGACAATCATTAAAACTTTTGTAGAATGAATTTCCCTATTCTTTATATACACATGTATGCATATATGCACATATATACATGTGTGTGTATGTAGATTAGTTCCCGTTTACTCTCCTCCCTCCCCTCATCATTCAACCACCCACAAGGCCTTTCTATGTGCATTCAGGGTAAGGTTATAGCAGGAATGCAAAGAGAAAGAAATAAAACAATTATTAGCACTTAAGTTTTCTAAATAGATTTTTGAAGTTCCTAGAAGAGACCTTACCTGGAGAAAAAGGATTTTGAATTTCAAAGTCTGACTTTTGTGTACAAAGGCTAAATTTTATTTTATAAATAATTGATTTTGGAAGAATGAATGGTATAAGAGCTGGGATTTGATACAATTCCACAGCTGAGGGAGGAGAGATTTGGTAAGTATGATTGGGTTTGGGTGCTGGTGTCAATCTCAGAGATGACCGCACACCTGTGGAATGCTAGAAGTCCTAGAGCGGTGGGGATGCTGGTGTCAATCTCAGAGATGACCCCACACCTGTGGAATGCTAGAAGTCCTAGAGCGGTGGGGATGGGAGCCTGGAGTGGAGAAAAACTATACTGTGATTCCTGGGGAAACCTGAGAAGTCAGGGAAGGAGGTTCACAGGGGAGCCCCTCATGCCAGGCTGTTGCAGTGGCAGTGAGAAGAACTGGGCAAGGCCACAATCCCAATTGCCTGTGGTCCAGGAGCCTTGGGAAGGTGCTCCAGAGAGTCATTTGCCACCAGATGGTGAAGGGCTGAGATAAAAGTCCTGGTGGGACCACAGATGTATGTCTCAGATGCTGCTAGCATAGTAGATACAAATGACCAGAGAAGCAAAGACAAGTGCTGTCTCCACATAGGCCAGTGAAGGACAGAGAATTGCAAAGGACTAGTTTCTCCTCACTCTGTGCAGTGATGACGCTGACACCCACCAAACATAGATGCCACCCTAATGGGAAAGAAGAGGGAACGTGGAAGCTCTTAACTGATGACTTAAATAAAGTGACTGGGAATGTCCTGAGATGACTGAGTTGACTAGATTTATTTTCTGTCATTGGGAAAAATGAGGGATTAAAACAAAAATTAAGTTGAGATATATATAAAAAGGTTACATTTTCTGCACACTGTGACCTCAGAAATATGTACCACTGTGTATATGTGTGTGTGTGTGTGTGTGTGTGTATTTATATATATATATATATATATATATTGCCACCAGATGGTGAAGGGCTGAGATAAGGCTGAGATAAAAGTCCTGGTGGGACCACAGATGTATGTCTCAGATGCTGCTAGCATAGTAGATACAAACTATATATATATATATATATATATAATCTGTGGTATTCCTTAAAGTTCATCTGTGGTATTCCTTAAAGTTTCATATATTCATCTGTGGTATTCCTTAAAGTTTTGACCACACTGTTTAGAGTTTTGCTAAACATTATATCATGAACATTTAAATCATGTCAGTGATCTCGGCTCACTGCAAGCTCCATCTCCCAGACTCAAACCATCCTCCCTCCTCAGCCCTTATTCCCCTCCCCACTACCCCCATCCCCCACCCCGAGTAACTGGGACCACAGGCATGCACACCATGTCCAGTTAATTTTTGTAAATTTTTTTTTTGTAAAGAGGGTGTTTCGCCATATTGCCCAGGCTGGAGTCAAACTCCTGAGCTCAAGCGATCTGCCCAGTTCAGCCTCCCAAAGTGCTAGAATTACAGGTGTGAGTCACACTGCACCTGGCCTATACACATTTGTAAGGCTTCCTATTCACATGTCAAACTGCTCTCCTGCCTTTTACATTCTCACCAGCTGGTTCCCTCACGTGCGTGTACCAGTGTCTTCAAGGACCACTCAGCGGTGCAAAGGTTCTGGGTGTACGAACAAACTGGAATATGATCCTAGTAGATCAGATGCTCTGAGAATGTCTCCACTCTTGTCCAGACCTTGAAACGTCAGGTGACTGAAGCTTGCAGGCTGTCCTCTGCCACTAAATGCAGATTGAATGTTAAGACACTAGGGGGCAGAGGCATCCCACTAAACCCAGGATGTTCTGTTTGTTTTTTAAACCTAAACTAGCTCATACCATCCATCTAGATCTAAATTCTGACATTGCTATCATGGAGACTTCAATTACTTTTACAAATTAATAAACAAAGACAAGACTGCAGTAAGTTTAAAACAAGTAGTTCCCAATTACTGTAACAAGCATTCTATTCCCGCTGCTTTTTAAAAACATGAGCTTTTTATTTTACAATAGTTTTAGAGTTACAGAAAAATTATGAAGATAGGATAGAGAGTTCCCATATATCCCAAACAAAGTAGTTTCCCCTATATTTTTAGATGGGGTCTTACTCTGTCCCCCACCGGCTCACTGCAACCTCTGCCTCTGGGGCTCAAGCAATCTTCCCACTTTAGCCTCCTGAGTAGCTAGGACTACAGGCACGTGTTGCCTGCCTATTATTATTGTTTTGTATTTTTTGTAGAGGCAAAAAACACAACGTGTTGTTGAGACTGGTCTTGAACTCCTGGCCCAAGCCATCTGCCTGCTTGGGCGGCTTCCTCTTTGGTCAACATCTTACATTGGTATGGTGCGTTTATTACAACAAGTAAACCAATATTGATGTGTTAGTATTAACTAAAGTCTAAAGTCCATAACTCAGTCTTACTTACTTTTGCCTAATGTCCTGTTATTATTAATATTTTTTTTATTTCACAGACCTGATATCCTTTTCATGTACCAGGATTCCATTCAAGATACCACATTAAATTGAAGTGTTATGTCTCCTTGCGCTCGTCTAGACCATGACATTCCTCAGATTTTGCTTGTTTGTGCTGACCTTGACAGCTTTGAGGGGTATTAGGTGTTTTATAAAATGCCCTTCAATTGGGGTTTGTCTGATGTTTTTCTCATGGATAGACAGGAGTTGTAGGTTTTAGGGAGGAAGAACGTAAGAGGTAACGTGCCATGCTCATCACGCCATGCCAGCAGCATGACATATCAATTTTGAAATTAACCTTCTTCATCTGACTGAGCAGTGTTTGGTGGGTTTCTCCACCGCAAGATTACTTCCTCCTCACCCCTCATACTGTGCATTGTGGAAGGAAGTCACTACCAGCAGCCAGTGTTAAGGAGTGAAGAGTTGTGTAGCCCTGTTGAGGAGCCCTATGTGCAGAAATTATCTGGAATTCTGTACAGAAGATTTATCCTCCCCATTTATTTATTCAATTATTTATTTATATCTCTCTTTGAACTCATGGATCTTCCTTCCTTCCCTCCCTCCTTCTCTCCCTCCCTTCCTCCCTCCTTCCCTCCCTTCTTTCTTCTTTTCTTTTCTTTTTTCTGTTCTGTTCTGTTCTTTCTTTTTCTTGAGACAAGGTCTTGCGTTGTCTCCCAGGCTGGAGCGCAGAGGGCAATCTCAGTTCACTGCAATTGCAACCTCTACCTCCCAGGTTCAAGCGATTCTCCTGCCTCAGCCTCTTGAATAGGTGGGATCACAGGCCCGCACCACCAAGCCCAGCTGATTTTTGTGTTTTTAGTAGAGACGGGGTTTTGCCATGTTGGCCAGGCTGGTCTCGAACTCCTGACCTCAGGTGACCCACCCGCCTTGGCTTCCCCAAGTGCCGGGATCACAGGCGTGAACCACCGCACCTGGCCAGATATTTATTTTCTACTTTGCTTTTACAACCATGTCTGGCTAAATTTTACACCCCTTTAATAATAATAATAGCTACCAATTGTTGAGTTTATATATACACCATGCTAAGCATTGTATATACGTCATCTCATTTAATATTAGCAACCATCCTAAGGGGAGATATTATTACCCTTTGGTCCCATATGAAGAGCCTGAAGTTTGTAGAGATAAATTATTTCCCCTGACCACACAACTGGTACGTGTTAGAGAACCAGGATGCAAGCTCTGATCTGTGGGAACTCGGAGCCTGTGGATTTCACTGCTGTGACGCTGCCTCCCTGCTTTACTCAAGAATAGGATATGCTAAGAGGCTGAGTTTAATCGTATGAGGAGAAAATAAAGGTAAAGGCCGTGGTGGCATTAGGCCTTTTATTCCAGTCCTTTATCCTTCCATTCTGTTCACGTCACCCTGATAGTTTCCCCTTCCCATTTGTCAAGGATAAAAAAAAAAAATCTGGCCGGGCGCGGTGGCTCACGCCTGTAATCCCAGCACTTTGGGAGGCCGAGACGGGCGGATCACGAGGTCAGGAGATCGAGACCATCCTGGCTAACACGGTGAAACCCCGTCTCTACTAAAAATACAAAAAAAAACATTAGCCGGGCAAGGTGGCGGCGCCTGTAGTCCCAGCTACTCGGGAGGCTGAGGCAGGAGAATGGCGGGAACCCGGGAGGCGGAGCTTGCAGTGAGCTGAGATTGCGCCACTGCACTCCAGCCCGGGCGGCAGAGCGAGGCTCTGTCCCAAAAAAAAAAAAAAAAATCAATAAAAATGCATAGAGATTTTGCTAGTATATGATTTATAATTAGTATGTCATACATTGTTCTAGTGATAAATAATTAAGAAATAAAATACCCTTCCTAATAAGAAATAACCTATAAATAATCTTAAAACATAAGAAAACAACAATTTAGGCATATGTTATGTGGTTTACTAAGCAAACTTTGTTTTTTTGAGACAGAGTCTTGATCTATTGCCCAGGCTCGAGTGCAGTGGTGCAATTACACAATCGCAGCTCACTGCAGCCTCAACCTCCTGGGCTCAAGCAATCCCCCCAGCTCAGCCTCCCGAGTAGCCAGGATTACAGGTGTGTGCCACTACACCTGGCTAATTTAAAATTTTTATTTTTAGATAGATGGTCTTGCTTTGTTGCCCAGGCTGGTCTCGAACTCCTGGGCTCAAGTGATCCTCCTGCCTCAGTCTCCCAAAGTGCTGGGATTACAGGCATGAACCACCATGCCCTGCTGGTAAAGCATATTTGTATGTGTAATTTTTAAAAAATAAACTCTCATTTTTGAATAGTGTTAGGTTTATTGAAAGATTGTGATGATAGCACAGAGAGTTCTCACATACCCCACACTCAGTTTTCCTCATTGTTAATATCTTACATTAGTATGGTTTATTTATCACAATTAAGTAACCAATACAGGCTGGGTGAAGTGGATCATACCTGTAATCCCAGCACTTTGGGAGCCTGAGGTGGGAGGATTGCTTGAGCTTAGGAGTTCAAGACCAGCCTGGAAGCGTAGCAAGACCCTGTCTGCACACACACACAATTTTGTTTTTTTTTAATTAGCTGAACGTGGTGGTGTGCATCTGTCATTCCAGTTACTTGGGAGGCTGATATGGGAGAACTGCTTGAGCCCGGGAGGCTGAGGATGCAGTGAGCTATGGTTGCCTGGGTGACAGAGCGCGATCCTCTCTCAAAACAAAAAACAAAAAATACCAAAAACAACAACAACAACAACAACCAAAACAAAAACTCAATACTGCTATGTTGTTATTAACCAGAGTTCGTCATTTATTCAGAATTCCTTAGTTTTTATCTGATGCTTTTTATCCTGTCCATGATCTCACCCAGGACACCAGGTTGCATTTAGTTGTCATTTCTCCTTAGGCTCGTCTTGGCTGTGACAGTTTCTCAAACTACTTTTGTTTTTGATGACCTTGTCAATTTTAAGGACTACTAGACCGGTATTTTGTAGCATGTCCCTTTATTGGGATTTGTCTAACATTTTTCTCACTATTAGACTAGAATTCTGGGCTTTCGGAAGGAAGTGCACAGAGGCAAAATGCCATTCTTATCCCATTATATTAAGGATAACATACTCTCAGCATGACTTGCCACTGTGGATGTTGACCTTGATCACCTGGCTGGTTGGCGTAGTGTCAGTCAAATCTCTCCACCGCAAAGCTTCTCTTTTCCTTCTTTTCTATACTGTATCTTTGGAAGGAAATCACTCTGAATAGCCTACAGTTAGCAAGCGTGTAGTATCTACATAAATTGTTTGAATTCTTCTGCATGAGAGATTTTTCTCTTCTTGCTCATTTGTTTATTTATTCTATAACTTATTTATATCAGTGTGGGTTCACAAATATTTATTTATACTTTGGGTTATAAAACAATACTGATTATTTGTTGTTGTTCAAATAGTTCCAACTTTGGCCATTGGGAGCTCCTTCATTTCTCCTGTACCCATTTGACCCATCCTCATTAATTTTTTAAGCACTTTTTTATGTTCTGGCACTACAAGAGGCTCATGTTGTATATTTGCATCCTCAGTCCTAGATTCAGCCATTTTTCCAAGGAGCTTTGGTTCCTTTTATTGGAGAATGGCAATAGAAACAAAGATCTGGGTGCTAGGTTTATGTATACTTGTGTTATCATTTATGTACAATTTTTATTCTTTTAACAGTCCTTAACGTTATTAGCTCTATTTTGTAGATGAACAACCTTCAGAGTCTTGCACATGCTCTCCTAACCCATTCTAGAGCCTGGCTTTAAGTCCAGATTATGGGAGACTACACATCCATGCTCCTTTCAATATGTCTAGAAATAATGACTAAAATGGAAGAGAAGTGTCTATTTTTTACTGCAATTAGATGAAAGATCTTATATTTGTTACATTTTCCCCCTAGAGAAAGAAACAGCTTTTTTCCTGGAATCAACTGTTTGCCAAAGTTCTTTGGTAGTTAAAAGAAAGTGGTGGTGCTTGGGTTGGGCGTGGTGGCTCATGCCTATAATCCCAGCACTTTGGGAGGCCGAGGCAGGCAGATCACCTGAGGTCAGGAGTTTGAGACCAGCCTGGCCAACATGGTGAAACCCTGTCTCTACTAAAAATACAAAAAATTAGCTGGGTGTGATGGCTCATACCTGTAATCAGCTTCTTGGGAGGCTGAGGCAGGAGATTTGCTTGAACTCGGGAGACGGAGGTTGCGGTGAGCTGAGATTGCGCCATTGCACTCCAGTCTGGGCAACAAGAGTGAAACTCCATCTGAAAAAAAAAAAAAGAAAAGAAAGAAAGTGGTGGTGCTTCAGGTGGCCCAGTTTTACCAAAGGCACAAACATGCAGTTCTGTTCTGGCTCACAGGTCAGAAGAAGGGGAGTCTGTTTGGAGGCACCTCCAGGCAGGCTTTAAACAGAACCAGGACCAACTAGATTTGAGAGACACAGGGGCTGGTGGGGAGGAACAAAACCAAGGATATCGCTGAGATAAAAAATCCTGGAAGAAGAAAACATCCTGGTGGAAAAGAGAAAACCTAACACCTGGTAGCTACATTTCCATTTCTAAGGACAGTGCAGGAAGTTTGGTGGGTCCTTAATGAGGATTCATTTCTTGGCACTAAGTGACCATAGGTTGCTTTATTTGGATATTTTCTGTAAATTGGAGTAAATTTAAACTTCCTTACATTTCTGGGTCCTCTTCTTTGGAAATAATGTTAATTCACATCCGTGGACTGCATCGGAGAGATTGTGAAGCTCCCGAGGACGAGCAGGACACTTGGGCTCTAGCAGAAATTAAGCGAAACTAAACTACATTGTGCTATAGCAAAATATATATTTAATACATTTACCTTTTCTAATTATAACACTAAAGCATGTTTATTGTGGAAAATTGAATGACAGAGACAAGGGAATAGAGCAAGGAATTCTCCCTCAGAGATATTCACTGTCAGGATTTTGTCATATCTGTTTGTTTTCTTTTTTGGTTTATGCGCCCGTGGATAATATCGGGTTCATGTTGTATATAAAAATATGCATATCTTGTTTTTATTTAACATTTAATTATCATTTTCAAAATATTAAACATTCCTGAATGTTCTGATATTTAATGGTTGCATAATATTCCATTATATGGACATAACTCAATTTGAACAATGCTGTGATATATTTTTGTATACATACAATTTGAATGAATCTGAGATGATTCACTTAAGAGAATTCTAAAAGTGGGATGAAGTGGTAGTAACGCAAGTCTCTGTTTTATAGAGTTGAAGATAGGAAAATAAGAAGAGTTGACAACAGTGTTTGGTATGTGGCAAACATTCATGTTAGGTATGATCATTATACAGATAACCTCTTTGATAAATATCAACAAATAATCTTCCAGAAAACTTCTTTTCATTTTTCACATATGTGTGCCATCAAATATTTTCGTAGTAATTGCAAATATTGTTAACCACAACATTAGGCTTTGTGAGTGACATTTGGGGTCAGAGACAGGGCCTTGACCAAAAGGACTGAAGATATTAGCAACAGACCTTCCAAAAAGTAAGTGAAAGGGGTGAAGAATGTAGTGGAAAGGAGTGGTGAGGCAACTGTTACCATTGGAGCTAATGGAAGTGTGAACAGAGCTCATGCTCCAATAGTGTGTGTGTGAGTTTGTCTTTGCATATGTGTGTGATGTTTTAGGGAGAGAGGGAAAGGGGTGCCAGGCTCTTGTGATGCCTAACATGTTCCAGGGGTTGAGAGGCCCCAGCAAAGAAGGTTCCAGGCTGCGTACCCAGGAGCAGTCACAGATTCTTGAAGGCAGAATATAGGGCCAATAGGTCACTGGTACACTGAGTAAGGAGGCAGGCCAGCTGCTGCTTGGACATATGAAATGCTTGGATCTGGGGAAGGTATAAGCTGGAGACCATCTGTTCTATCATAGGGGCTAAAAAGATCAAAGCAAAGAAAAACCTGGAGATCCAAATTTAAGGATAATTACTGAGGTATTAAATTCAATAAGGGAAAGTGCAATTTCGGGAGGTAGCAAACATAGTAGGTTAGGAGAACAAAGGCAGGTACATTAGCCCTGGAGAACCATTGTCTAAAATGTACCTGAATTACCTAGGGAGAAAGAAAGCCCTTTGGCCTTCTCCTGTCAGTAGCTGCACAGGTTCGTGAGTTGAGGACTTGGGCACTGCATTCTATATCTACCCATTTTACCTACTACCTCTCATGATGTGCATGATAATCTCATGACCTGGCATTAATGGAGCACTTAACTCTGTGCTGAGCAGAAACAAGCACTTTACAATATCATAAGAGTAGGACAATAATGTCAGTCCCATTATACAGATTAGTCAATGGAGGCTCAGAGCAGTAGAATGACTTGTTCAACATCACATAGTAAGGCAGCAAGAAACAGGAAATGAATGTGTTTCTCACAACCTGTTTTTAAATACTTAACTACTTAATAGTGTTTGGTATGCAAGCCCCCTGGCTGTCGGATGCCAGCAGAGTGCTGGCTGGGGAAGGAGCTCTCTGCAGGGGGACTGAGAGCAGGGACATGAGGAAAGCAGGGACATGTCATGGCTAGACTGGGACCACTGGGTGGAAGTAAGACCAGCCAATCTCAAAAAGCTCCTTCTAATGCCAAGATGACCTGGCTCTCATTTTCTCTTAAGTGAGCAGCAAGGGTTCCTCCAAGTTAGAGAGTGAGGTTGCCAGAGGTTGGCTGTGAATCTCTCTCCTTCTGGTGCTCTTTGATGTCCTTTCAAAGGGTCCAGAAATTCAGGGCCCAATTCTCCCCTACTATGCCCAGTAGCCGTATATTAAACTACTCCTTCCAATTTTAAGAACGCCAACGAAAAAGTACCTCAAAATAACAGTAATTGTTTGCCTAACAGTAAATGATTGCCACACGTTGATTCCATGCTAAGCATACTTTATATGCATTATCTCACCTAACTTCATATTGACTCCAGGAGATCTGTTAGAGGTTGAAGAATGTTCTAGATCAACAGTCCTCAACCCTTTTGGTACAAGGAAGCAGTTTCATGGAAGACAAATTTTTCATGGACTGTTGGGGAGGGAGGCAGTGGTTTCAGGATGATTCAAACTCATTACATTTATTGTGCACTTTATTTCTCTTGATTACATTGTAATATATAAGGAAATAATTCTACAACTCAACAGAATGTAGAATCAGTGGGAGCCCTGAGCTTGTTTACCTGTAACTAGACGGTGCCATCTGGAAGTGACGGGAAACAGCGACAGAGCATCAGGCATTAGAGTCTCATAAGGAACATGCGACTAGACCCTTCTCATGTGCAGTTCCCAATAGGGTTCGCACTCCTATGAGAATCTAACACTGCCGCTGCTGGGACGGGTGGTGGAGCTCGGGGGTAATGTGAGTGATGGGGAGTGGCTATAAATACAGATGAAGCTTTGCTGGCCCACTTGCCACTCACCTCCTGCAATACCTGTCCACAGCCCAGGGGTTGGGGATCTCTGTTCTAGATCACACTGATAGTAAGTGGCTAAGCAATAGAGCCCAAACTATCTGACATTATAGCTTATACTCTTTTCTACTTTACTGAAGTTGAAATAAAATAAACTGCACATATCCAAAGTATAAAATACGTCGTGGTGTATCTGTGAAACCATCACCACAGTCAAGATGACTGCAGCCTTTACTCTGAACTACCAGGCAGCAGTTTCCACTTGTTAACCCTAGTTCTTACCCTGGAATCACTAGATTAGCGTCAATCCCACCTTACATTATAAACTGTCAGATACTTCATGATGACCAACCTGTACTTCCCAAATCTCCTGTTCCTTGAGATAAACATCTTCATAAGTTCCTGCAAATGCATTTCACAGGACACAGTTGAATTTCTCTTAACAGTTTGCTCACCCTTGTTTAGGGATTTTGGCCAGATCATGAATATTTGCATGATTTTCCAGTCTGCCACATGCCATGCAGCTTTTGCCACAAGGCATATAGGCTGGAAGCAGGCCTGTAGGTGGCAGCCACAAGTGCTTCTAGCAAGTCCCAACTAGGCAGGTAGACCAGGGTGGCAAGGCCTCTGGGTTAGCCAGGCCTTTTCTGAATGCTGTTGTTCTGATAGACTGATACTCGTCAAGCAATCCTTCAGTAAACCAGGCATAATCTTTCTTATTCTAAAAATAAGAAAGATGAATATAATGCTGTTTAATTGTGTTTTTCTCCATTTTATATTTTTTTAGGGAAGAAAAAATTTCTCAAGTGCTGCTTAACTTCTAATGCTAACTTAGAAGTAGTAGAAGGTAACTTTTCTGGCTCTCATTTTCTGTCATTTGAACAGCAGGGGTTACCCCAGATTAGACAGTAAGGTTGCCGGAGGGTGGTTGTAAATCTCTCTCCTTCCAGTGCTCTTCGATATTAGCATGTCATACATTGTTCAGATGATAAATAATTGAGAAATAAATATCATAATAATAATTATAATAAATAATTAAGACATAAATATTTTTCCTAACAAGAAATACTTTATAAATGATCTTAAAAAAAGAAAATAAGGGCCGGGCACGGTGGCTCACGCCTGTAATCCCAGCACTTTGGGAGGCTGAGGCAGGCGGATCACGAGGTCAGGAGATCGAGATCATCCTGGCAAACATGGTGAAACCCCGTCTCTACTAAAAATGCAAAAAAACTAGCCGGGCGTGGTGGCGGGCTCCTGTAGTCCCAGCTACTTGGGAGGCAGAGGCAGGAGAATGGCGGGAACCCGGGAAGCGGAGCTTGCAGTGAGCCGAGATCGTGCCACTGCACTCTAGCCTGGGCGACAGAGTGAGACTCCGTGTCAAATAAATAAATAAATAAATAAATAAATAAAATAAAATAAGAAAACAACATTTTAGGCATATATTCTGTGGTTTACAAAGCAAACTTTTTTTTTGAGACAGTCTCGGTCTGTTGCCCAGGCTCGAGTGCAGTGGCGCAATTACACAATCACAGCTCACTGCAGCCTCGACCTTCCAAGCTCAAGCAGTCCTTTCAGCTCAGCCTCGTGAGTAGCCAGGATTACAGGCATGTGCCACCTCACCTGGCTAAAGTGGATGAGATCAATGTGTGGTGATCATTTACTGTTCGGCAAACAGTTCTTGTTATTTGTGGGTACTTCGGTTTCTGTGGTGTTCTTAACATTGGAAGTAGCAGTTTAATATAAGGATATGAGGTCTAGGAGGGGAGAATTGGGTCCCTGAGTTTCTGGCTCTCATTTTCTCTCATTTCGTCAGGTAGACCATGCTGGTGAGGTCTGTGGGTTAGCCAGGCCTTCTCTGCATTCCCTTGTCCTGATGGGCTGACACTCTTCAAGCAGTCCTCCAGGAAACCAGGTATAATCTTTCCTGTTCTTAAACAAGAAAGATTAATATAAGACTGTTCAATTGTGTTTTTCCCCATTTCATATTTTTTTGGGAAGAAAAAAATTCTCAAGTACCGTTCAACTTCTAATACTATTTTTTCCCTAAAAAATGTCTTATAATTTGTCTGACACGAGACTGGGCATATATACAATTTTATGTATTCTTCCAACAATACCGTATCATGGAGTAATGGGATTATATCTCATTTCAAAGATGAAAACATTGAAGCTTAGGGTAATTTAGCAACTTGCCAAATTTTTCGTGGCTATCCAATGATAGAGCCATAATATAACCACTATGATTTTTAAATTTTTATTATTATTTTTGTGTGAGATAGAGTCTCCCTCTGTCATCAGGCTGGAGTGCAGTGGCACCATCTTGGCTCACTGCTACCTCTGCCTTCCAGGTTCAAGTGATTCTCCTGCCCCAGCCTCCTGAGTAGCTGGGACTATGGGTGCCCGCCACCACACCCAGCTAATTTTTTGTATTTTTAGGAGAGATGGGGTTTCACCGTGTTAGCCAGGATGGCCTCGAACTCCTGACCTCGTGACCTGCCACCTCGGCCTCCCAGAGTGCTGGGATTACAGGCGTGAGCCACTGTGCCTGGCCAACTGGTGTGATTCTATATTTGAAATTGGTTTCACTGTATCTAGGGCTTGGGAGGTAAATGGCAAGGAGAACAGGGAACAGTAGCTAAAATCCCTAGTCTGTAGACTCTTTTGTTTAAATATCCACCTGTATATTACATCACACACACAGCTATTTCCCATTTTTACAAAAATGCCTGATGAATGCATTTAATAATATAATGCATTTAATCATGTAATGATAGCGGTCTATAACAACTTGCAGTTAATATATCATGGACATCTTCCTATAGTAATAGATCTGCTTTATTCTTTTATTTTCCTTTTTATTTTAAAGTAGTATAAGTACAACATAACCCATACTCATCAAAATGCAGGGGTTTTTTTTGTTTGTTTGTTTCCACCCCAGGGATTCAGGTTTGGTAGGTCTGGGTCGGGACCAGAGTATGTGGGGTCCAGGGGAGCTTCCGGGGTGACTGACACACACCTCTGGTGAGGAGCTACTGCTATTCTCTGCCACATACCCTAGGGTCAGTGAGATGTGAAAAAAACAGAGCAACCAACAAAGCACGCAGCTGGCCAACAGCAAAGTACCCTGGTGCCAGAGAAAGGCTGGATGAAAGGAGGAGAGGATTGGACTCCATTGCCAGCGAAGGGAGAAGTACAGTGATGTTCCCATGGTAGACACAGCTAGTCCGGTTGCGTGTTTCATAGGGGTGTGCAAAAAAGAGGGATGTGAAAAGACAGTGACAGCCCCTAAAGACCTCCATCGGGACAGAGATTAGAACGGAAGCCGGGGGGCTTAAGGTTACATTTGCATGGTAAGCACAGTTGTATTTAGATTGCTTTGGCAGGGTTGATGGATTGCGGGAGAGCTAAGAAACCTCAGAGATCCCTTCTGATGCCACAGTCACTGGGAGAGGGTCTGAGTACTAGGAGGTGCATTAGTTCTATCTTATTACTTTCTTGTTTCCATTAGTAAGTAACATTTCCCATTACCAATTTGCTTAGTACATTGAACAACATGTACAATACACAAATAAGAGCTCTGAACTTTTGTCGTTAATTTCAGTTTCGCCCACCTCTCAAAATACCACTGATTTATCCACTTGAGAGTCTCCCCCTTTTTGTGGAGCATCTTACTTGCTGATGAAAGAGGTAACCAGCGTAAATAATCCTAAAGTGGACTTTTGGAAGAATGGCAGACAGAGAGGCCCAGTGGAGCCCCAGCATTGCCACTTCCTTCATCCCCAGCAGGAACCTGTTCTTGATTTTCCCCAGGGGCCTCAGCCCAGTTCCTGGGTCATCCCAGGCCCATGGCAGGGGCACTGAATCCAGCCCAGCCTTGCTCTCTGCAGCTCAGCACCCAGCCACACTCTTGGTTAGTCCGCCCAGAGACAGTGCCCTGATTCTGTTCATTGGGCTCTTGCCTCCTGCCTAAGCCTGAGGTCCCCTGTGGGTACTACTGTTCCCAAGTTCCTGCCTGGCAGCCTGCCTTGAGCCCCAGATTTTTTCTAGGAGTAAAGAAGCCTTTCCCAGGCCAGGCTGCCACCCGGAATTGGAATACTGCCTCGGCCCGAGGTTTCTGACTGGAGCTTAACCACTAGAGAACAGGCTCCATGGAGCCACAGCTTCCTGTCTGGATTTCCAAGTATCGCCTGCCCCATTGCTGGACTCTTAACTGCTTGTTGGGAACATTTCTGCTTCTGTCTTATGGCCTTTCTCTCCTTCCCTCTTGGCCAACTGTTCCCCTGAGCTGTGAGCAAAAATTGCTATGAGCTTCAATTGCCTGGTAGATGAAATTTCCTTTAGAGGTACCTGCAATATCATCATCTCCCCAAGCACAGATTTTCACCCCAGTGGGTGGGCCCAATGCTATGTCCTAAGCCCTCTGGGTCGTACCTAAGTAATGGGATACACTCTACAATTCAGTGATATGGCCATGGCTTTACACAATTGGTGCGTTCTGGAAAAGTTCTATTTAAATCTATACTTAGCAAAAAAGGTCCTCTTAAATATTCTAGAGATACTATTTCAAAGTGTCCTATTCTAATCCCTTTACAAAAAGTGAGTAGCAGCCAGGCATGGTGGCTGACACCTGTCATCCCAGCACTTTGGGAGAGAGAGGTGGGTGGATGGCTTTTGCTCAGGGTTCAAGACCAACCTGGGCAACATGTTCTTTGCCTTTACAAAAAAACAAAAACAAAAATTAGTTTGGCATGGTGGCTCCTGTCTATAGTCCCAGCTACTTGAGAGGCTGAGCTGGCAGGATCCCGTGGGCCTACGAGGTTGAGGCTGGAGTGAGCCATGATTGCGCCTCTGCTCTCCAGCCTGGGTTACAGAGTGAGACCCTGTCTTAAAAAAAAAAAAAAAATGAGTAGTAATATGATGTTGTGTGAAGTATATCATATATAAGACTTGAGAATTTTAGCTTTCACATATTGTGATCGTGGACAAATGATTACACAGTCATCTAGTAACTTTTTTCTCACTTGAGAAACAATGAGGGTAACTTAGTAATTTCTAAGGCCCAGTCTAATTCTAATAGTCTCTGATTGTTAATAATCGCACCCTAACTTGTATTGTTTTGTATATTCAAATTTTTGAGTTAAAAGTTCTCAAAATTAAGTACACTGACATAAAGCTTCTGCCTGGGGACTGTCTCTTTTGGATTTTGTTTTTATAGGTTATCCTTAATGACCTGGAATTGTTATAACAGCTGTCAACTGAGGTAAGCTTCACAGAAGGGGAGCTGCCTTACCTCCAGAGAGGAGCTTTTAATTTCTTATTTTTGGAAATAACAGAAAGCCAAGAGGGCTCTTCTGAAAGTGAAACAACAGGCCACCCCCAGGCACTGGGAGGAGAACAGACCCGGTGCTGAACGGGGATATTTGAGAGCAAGTCCTCTGAGAAGCAGAGACAGCGTCAGCCTGCTCTTTTTTTCTGTAATTAATGGGGAGTCCCTGGATCTTTGTATTAGACCCTTTAATTTAAGGGTTGCTAAATGTTTTACAAACATTAATTAATTCAGTTAGACTTTGCACCACCACCTTGAGGCAGGTAATTCCTCTTTGGGATATCGCATCTTTGCTTGCTACCACAGACTGTTTTGAGCAGATTAGGATAATTATTACTAACCTTAAAGCCTTGAGTTCAGATAAAGTTCCATAACAAAAGGTTTCAAGTACTTTACAAATACGAGATTTGTGTAATGAGGACTGAGGAGGAAGATTGAGCCAGTTTATTGCCAATGATGACAAAGCAGAGATATTGCACTTGTTTCAGGTTCCTCTCCATGCTAAAGACACATGACCTTGAACAGCTCTTTGTGACCTCTTTATGACTCAGTTCCTACAGCTTTCAAATGGGGGCAATGATGTTACTCACCTCCCTACTTCACAGAGATGTTGCAAAAAATAATATTTGTAATATGCTGTGCGTTCTCAGATGAAAGATGGAAGTTAACATATAATGAAACCTTATTACCATTTATCATCACACAATATAAATGGGCCAGACGAGTAAGCATCAGCATCCCCACGGTCCTGGCAGAGAAACCGGTCCTGCCATTGTTTCCAGTGAACATCTATTCTAGACGCTCACAGAGGTTGAGAACTGCTCAGAGCAACAGGCACGCTCCTAAGATAATCAAAAGCAAACCAAGACGCCGCATCAGCAGAGGCAGCTAAGTATTGATCCTTTTTACTTTCCATTCCCATTCTTATTTGGGAGAGAGTATTTGAGAAAAAATCAGTTCAGGGAGAGAATCAGAGAACGAACGAAGGAACTTTTCCTCTTGGACATTCCCCTCAATTCTAAGGTATCGATATATGTGTATAATTTACAGCCCCAGGATGGGCCATGGGAGTCCTCGTGTGTGCCGTTGCTCTCTGTCTCCTCTGTTAATAATGCTGTATTTATCGAGGCCAGCGTAAAACTCCTATCTTTGTGAGGGTTTCCTGGCCTAACTCTCTACATGAACTTCCTCTGTCACTCTTGTGTAATTAGCATATTACACGGAATTTATATTTTGGTGTTGGTCTTGTTTCTTAATGGACTTAACTTTTTGGGGGCATAATTTATTAAATCTGTATTCTTCATGTGTTACAGATCTGGGTATACTGAAGTTAATCAAACTCGTGTTAAATGAATTAGTGAATGGAATCCTTCAGGAAAATGTCAGGATTAGAATGTAGACCACACCAAATCCTCATCTGCCATTCTTACTAAGCCATATCACAACCTGTGAGGCACGCAGAGTATAGAATAGAAATATCGAACAGGCCCAATTAAGGAAAGAGAGGCTGAATTCAAGAATACCTTTTCAAACAATGTTCCAAAGAGAAATAGAAGACTAACTTAGAAGGTTCAAGAAAACTGTCTACATAAATACAGTACTACGAAGAAGGACCGAGTTGCTTTGGCACCTGATTCCTATAATATGAGCGCACAGGCTGATCAGGAACAATAGGGATATTTATGGAGTTCAGTTTGCCTTCCATGTTATTGTCACTCTGTGCACTAAGCTCAGACTCAGACCTGGCATTCAGGACCTCCATGCATGGCGTTGGTCCGTATGTCCCTGCCACATGTCACTCCCCTCTTCTTCCTTCGTGCACCCCGTGCTGCAGTGGGGCTGATGGACTTGCTCTCAGCATGACCATGTGTTTCTCCCTCTGATGACTTCCTTGCTTCACATGCTCTTTCCTGCGGCCTCACTCTTTGTTCGAGCCTCAGCATCCCCACCTGTTGAAGTCTTTTTTGACTCTTTCCAAGGCCTTTCTCAAAGTGCTTCCTTCACAAAGAGGCTTTTCTGGTCATATAAATGCAAGCCTCTTTGCAGAGCACTTTGGATGTGCCAAATAAACGTGTAGTAAGAGGTATTAGTCCAGTAACTAGGATCATGGATTGGGAGAGCTGCATTGCCTAGGTCCGAATACTCATTCTGTCACTTACTAATGGTTTGAATGTAGGCAAATTACTTAATATCTGCACCGTGTTTCCTTGTCTGTCAAATAAGAATGATCAGAATAGTATCAACCACAGAGGCTTTTGTCAGGATTGTATGCAACAGTGAGTGTAAACTGTTTAGAATTGTGCCTCATATCTGGAAATGTTCGGTAAACGTTCTCCTTGCTTTCCCATACAACCTACCCCTGTTTCTGGATATGCTTATGTTTGTAGACCAAAAGCACTAAATGAGGGTGAGTGCTGTCCATAAGTAGTGTTGCCATAGATCGAATCTAGATGTTTTACCAATAGAACTCCCAAGGAGCTTGAGGAAAGTCTCTCAGTATTGGAGTCCTCAGCTCTACTGAACCAGGTTGTGGAAAATAATTTTCCATGGACACCTGATTTTAAAGCTTTTAATGTTCATAGGGACTTACATATTTTCCTTTTCAAGTTTGGCTTAAATATTGTAACAGCATGACCTGATTTATTTGATGGGGTAAGTTTGTGTACAGTTTCTCCTCTAGCTCTTAATCAGTAACACACTCATCTCAGTCTCACAATGGTGCATGAGTTACCAAGGGTATTCAGGAACCCAGCCAAAAGAAAACAGTGCAAATATTGCCAGTGATCAACAGGAGAATGAATTGCTTCTCTCTCACCTGCCAGGAGCACTGATATAGTTTCGCCACGTCACATACTAACACTCCTCAACCTCCATCAGTTGAGATGAAATTTGGAATATGCATGTTTTATATTTTTTTCTGTACCGAATATATAATTACTGCCTAGTAAGGCTGTTAAATGTTCAGTTAGGTTTTTTGAGTTATAATTTTTTATTGAGGTATGATTTTAAATTTTATTATATCTTTTCATTGAGATATAATTCACATTTCATAAAATTCACCCTTTTAAAGTATACATTTCAGCGAGGTTTAGTATATTCACAAATTTGTGAAGCCATCAGTAGTTCTAGAACATTTTTATTGCCCCCCCTGAAAAGAAACCCGGCACTTCTTATATTTTGACCTTGTGATAAAATGTTAATTTTATTTTCATTTATTTGGTTAAATTGTGCTAGCAAATTTTTGAAACCAAGAGAACTATATATATGTATACACACACACACACATATATACATACATACATATATATTTTGTAATTACTATTACAATGGGTTTACTTAGCTTACTTTTTATGTTTATCTTATACTTTACTATTTGCTCAAGGTTTTACACATACAGCGTACTCATACATACATACACACACACGCACACATTGATCTTGGTCACATTAGGGCTGTTTGGGTCAGGTTGGAGATATCATTGCCAATGTAGCTTGAGGGAGAGAGAGTGGACATGGTGAAGGTAAAAATAACTATCTTTTGTTGAACACCTATTATTCCCCAGGCACTCTTTCTTAAAAATCTGTTTTAGGACATATGCTCGATTATCATCATCTTTATGTTACATGTGAGCAAATAGAGGCTAAGGGAGTTTGCATAACTCGTTATATCCCAAGGTAGCACAACGACCACCTAGTACAGTCCAAATTTGAACTCAGGCCTTCCGACTTCAGTGCATATGACCTTAACCACTGTGTGCTACCACCTACTGTTCAGTTGCACATTTAGTTTAACAATCCTAACAGGACTTGATCGGTGCCGTACCATGTACCTTCACAAAGATCTCACTCCATTCTCTCAACAGTCCCGTTGGGTGGTGCCAGAGAAGAAGAGCCAGTTCCTATAGTGAAATGGTCACATGGCAAGGCCAGTGCAGACAAGCAGCTGGAATCCAGATATTGTGCCGGAGCTAGGGTAGGGGTGTATTTCTCCACACCACGCTGGGACTTCTAACATTATCTTAGGCTTCTGTTCCAGCTCTTACAGTAACAATCCACTTTCTATCATATTTGTTTGGAAGTGTGAATCCCTACATCAACACGAGGACAGCAAATATGACTTAACTTTTTTAGGTAGTCCCTGTGCTCAGGCAATGTTTATTGAATAAATGTGTAAACAAATTAAAAAAGAGTCTGACCATGTAGTCATTTGAATATTTTAGTTCTAGACTTCGTTAAGTGTTGGAATATCAGTATTTTAGTGAAAGGAGACTACCTAGACTAGTTTGATGTTACCTTTGTTCGTTTTCTACATGTGTTTGAGAAAAGTAAACAATTTCACATACACTTTAAGTAGAATGTTTTTTGCATATACCAGGAAATGTGATCACAGTTACCTTTTGAAGAGGATGAGTGATAATGTGTACCTTCTGTAAGCAAACTGGATGACAGTACTATTAGAAACCTATGGATTGAAGCCTCCGTTCATCAGAGAAAATCTGCAGCTCGGTGCCCTTCCTCTCAACCCAATTCCTTAGGTCCTCTGAATAAAGCAGTGACCTGGGAGTTCTTGCACCCGCTCCTCGCTCCTGAGAAGGGTCCTGCCAACTCTGTATTGTCCTGTTGGATTTGCAGTCAGAAGTCTGAGGCTGGCAGGCACTGGGCAGGCAGTGAGTTCTTTCCCTGTAAGTTGGGCACAAAAAGATTGGCATGGGAGCAGCCTCCTTTGAGACAGCTGCTCTGAGAGGACGCAATAAGCAGGGAGCAGCCAGAAATTCCTCCTAGCAGAGGGTGACTTGTGGGAGGAGTTCCGTTTGCCAAGTATTGTCGTTTGTTGAGAGAAGGTGTGTGCTCAAGGAGGAGTTTTAACCTGGAGGATCATTAACTCTTTTAGTCAGCTGAGGAGGTGCGGTGGCTCAGTGGCTCGGCGAGTTGGAGTTCGTCCTGGAAGCATCTGCCCGGCAAGGTCAGGGAGGAGGTGTGGAATAACTTTTTCATGGGACACTTTGAGAAGGGCCAGCACGCTCTGCTCAATGAAGGAGAAGAGAATGAGATGGTAAGATTCTAGCCACATTCCCTTCTTCCCATCCCACTCCTCAGCCTGCAAGACACACACACACACCACATACATACGCAAACTTCTCTGCAATTTCACTCTGGTATTACATGAGAAAAGATCATGTTTAAGAAATCTCTCTATCCTGGAAATATAACCTCTGACAGCAGAAATTTGCTAGAATGAAAATATTGTATTTATCTTGTCAATAATGTTTTCTTTTTAAAGAAAACAGAGAGGGAGAGAAGCACCATGCCACGTTATGATTCTTGTTTGAGCCTCAGTGGTACAGCCAGTTCTGTTCAAAATACCTAACAATTTTAGGAAATCGCTAATGTGAGAAGCAGTGTATTCCCTGATAGGAAGAAGCAGAAGTACCGCTAGGTCTTCAACCTTCTCTTCTCACGTAGCTTGTTCACTGAGTCTGCTGGACAGGGAAGACATGCAATATTAACAATTATCAGCCTATACACATTTCTCTTTTCTTCTAGAATTTTACTTTTGTGGCTTCCTCATTATAGAGATTGGCTACAGAACACTTTTGGTAGTTTGTTATCTCCTTTATTTTAGATGCACTCCTATCTCGAGAACTATAGGAAAATCCAAGATGACTCATGCTCAGGATGAATTTAAAACTGTATTTCTCAATTACAATGTAATCAAGAGAGAGTCAGAAATGTGTACTTCTGTTTAATAAGGTCTTTCTGCTAATTGTGTAAGCATAGTCTTTTATGCCAGTAATGATGTAATTAAAATGTTAAAATGTGATGCTCTCATTCAATAATAACATTTCGTCTTCCTGGAATTAATATGTAAATAACAAACCTGAAAGATATTTACTTAAAATGTTTTTCTTGGTTAATTGCTTTAGCCCTGACTATTAAATTCTTTGTTCCTAAACTGGTCTTTCAAGTCTAATCTGCTTACCTGTTCCTATAGCAACAACATTTTTTGGACTTTCAAGAGTAGATCCCTTCTGCTATCAAAGCTGAAAGAATTATAAAGAAGTGAAAGGCACATTAATTCAGGTGCCTTTCTTAACCATATCCTTTACTTCATTCAGATTTGACTGCCAAATGAATTGTCTTTAGCCCCTCCACAAATGTCACCAGAAATGACTTGCTAGCCCACATTGGATATCGTCTTTGTTTCTTTAAAGAGTTTTCTTTAGGAAGTGAATATTTCATTACTCTCGATATTAAGTTGAAAAGTTTATCTTCATCTTGAATACTCTTCACCAGAAGGCAGAGGCTGCCTCCTCTGAAACATTTTTTTCTCTCTCTCTCATTTAGAAATACACTCGCTCTTTTTCAGTACACCCCTTTCTGCTCTTGGACAATTTGTCTTTCAAGTGTCAATAAGAATTATTTGTTTTCCAGGAGACATTCATGGTTGTAGGGAAACTGTTACCTCTTCCCTAGCGTACATATTCCACCAAAGCAATTAATTAACAGTTCATCTTCAGAACGGCACCATCAGATGCATGAGGAAGTCCACCTAGTTTTGTATGCAGCTGGAAGCCCAGCTAGGAGAGGGCTTTTAATATGGAAAGGGACACTGTGTTTTCTGGTGGGCAGTCATTTGGCCAGTCGTCTCAGCAGAGGTGCAGCAATTAGTATGCACTCCTGAGCTCTCCATCCTCTTGTGCCTACAGAAACCTGGCCACCTGCCTGTTGCTGTGTCTGACATTCTGTTCCTTTTTAACTCATTCCTCCATCCCTTACCCAGATCAGTAAACTTTAAAAATTATCAAACTATATATATACATATATTCTACATATTTTGTAGTGATTTTTAGTATACACAGCATTTTCTTGGCCACTAGCTAATTTAGTTTTCATCACAACCCTGTGAGGTAGATGCTGTGATTCTTACTTTAAAGATGAGGAAATTGATGCACACAGAATTTTCCGAAGGTTGCATCAACCAGTAAGTCCAGGCGCTGAGGTACCACACAGTGGTGTTTAAGTTGATAGCTCTTTTGTCTCTGGACCTGAGCATAGCCCACTGATACCTCTTCCAGTTCTTCCAGAGAACATTGCACCCATAAGAGAACACATTCCCTTCCTTCATAAAACAAAGCTAAGGAGAACATCAACATCCAGTCTTCTTATATTCCTCAGGATCTGTTCTGTTATAGATAATTTGAGTTTCTATTTTCTTCAAGATAATTTGAGTATCTTAAAAAAGCCTGTTTCCTCTGACTTCCAGGTCTAGAAATGTGTCACACCAAAGTGTTTAGGCTTGTGCTTTGTAATATACTTTACTTGAAACTTTGCAAATGTAATTTCTCTTGTGGTAGAAATTACTTCAAATTTCAAGAGAAAACAACATTCTAGGGTTTAGACCTCCTGTCAAATAAAGAAGAAGAATATTCTGAAGGCTAAAGATGCCTGGGATTATCTTCCATTTTAGAGTTAAAAAACCAAAAACAGTCCGGGCGCAGTGGCTAATGCCTGTAATCCCAGCACTTTGGGAGACCAAGGCAGGCAGATCACGAGGTCAACAGATCGAAATCATCCCGGCCAACATGGTGAAACCCCATCTCTACTAAAAATACAAAAATTAGCTGGGCAGGCTGGTGTGCACCTGTAGTCCCAGCTACTTGGGAGGCTGAGGCAGGAGAATGGCTCAAACCCGGGAGGCGGAGGTTGCAGTGAGCCGAGATTGTGCCACTGCACTCCAGCCTGGCGACAGAGAGAGACGCTGTCTCAAAAATAAGTAGATAAAAATAAATAAATAAATACTACTAATAATAATAAACAAAAGCAAACAGGAGCTAAAAAGCAACCCTAGGTGACCTGAAAGTAATATCTTTAAGTGCAAAATGAGACAGGGGCCAAAGGAAGAAAGAGGCTTTTGGAGGGAGAAGGAAGGAAAGGTGAGAAAGTGCCCTTCAGGGAATGTTCACCTAAATGACTGCCTCAGAAAGGCTTTGAGGAGGAAACTCCTGGAGAGCACTGGGACAGGACGGGAGGCCTGGCTCTCACCGGCCTTGGTGCTTACCTGCTCTAGCCTCGGTTTTTATACCTGTAAAATAGGACTGGTCCTTCTTACCCCTACCAGACTCACAGAGCTCTCATGAAGATCAGTGGGGATAATCCATATGAACATGTTTTGAGAAGTATACAGTTCTGGCGAAGTGTGAGCTGCTATTATCTAAATAAAGGTAGAAAGAGCCAGGG
>NW_012118932.1:4511095-4529786 GCF_000951035.1 Colobus angolensis palliatus
GGGTTGGAGTGCAATGGTGTAATCGTAGCTCACCACACCCTCAATCTCCCAGGCACAGGTAATCCTCCCACATCAGCCTCCTGAGTAGCTGGGACTACAGGTGCACACCACCACGCCCAGCTAATTTTTGTATTTTTAGTAGAGACAGGGATTCACCATGTTGGCCAGGCTGGTCTCGCTCTCTTGACCTTGTGATCCACCTGTCTTGGCCTCCCAAAGTACTGGGATTATGGGCATGAGCCACTGCACCTGGCCAAGAATGTGTACTTTTATTCATAGGCCGTAGAGACTACTTACAAATGGAGAGGAGCTGGGTTATTTTCTACTTACCTTGTGCATACTTTGGGAAAACACCAACCTTTCAGCTTCCTTGTTTGTGAAGTGTGAGTATGAGAATGCCTGGGAGCACAAATCTCTTTGAGTCGTGACATTTTGTATTTCTATTTTGAAGGAATTTAGAACCATTTCCTTATACCATGACTGAGCAAAGGTATCATATGGCTTAATTGATTCTAACATTACTCTTTAGTTATACCTTAACACAATCAATCTTTTGGGGAAGTGTTTTGTTCCAGTGAGACTTAAAAATTAATGTCCCCTGATATTTTTCCCTAGGCCTTAACAAATAAGACCAAAAAAAAAAAAAAAAAACCCCTTTGAATTCTTTTCTGATTATAAAGGTAACATACCTATGTTTATTGTAAAATATTGCAATGACAAATAAGGGTCTAAATAATGAAGTAAATATGCTTCATGAGTTTACCACCAGACATGTCAATAAGAAATGCAGTCTGGGCGCCGTGGCTCACGCCTGTAATCCCAGCACTTTGGGAGGCTGAGGTGTGCAGATTGCTTGAGCCCAGGAGTTTCAGACCAGCCTGGGCAACATAGTGAAACCCTGTCTACAAAAATACGAAAAAGTGTCTGGGCGTGGTGATATGCACCTGCAGTCCCAGCTACTTGAGAGGCTCGGGGGAGGCCTGCTTTGGTCCAGGAGGTTGAGGCTGCAGTGAGCTGAGGTTGTATCACTGCAGTCCAGCCTGGGGGGTAGAGTGCGACTCTGTCTCAAAACAAACAAACAAACAAACAAACAAACAAAAACATAAAATTCACCACTTTCTATTTTGCTCTATCTTCATACTTATCTATACTTTTGAGATTATTTGCATCTAATTTATCTGTGTCGTGGAAATATGAGGTAGTGGTATTACACAGCATGGTGCAACTGTATTTCTTTCCATTTCTTCCCAACTCCTAACTCAGTGACATTACATTAGTAGCTTGAAATAAATAATGTTGGTGATATTTATGCCACAAGAATCTGTAAATAGTACAACGGGACTTCCACCCTGGCCCACCTGAAGGCCAGCTGTTAAATATTTACCAGGACATCACTGAACATATTATTGCCTCATAATCTCCCTTTTTCCCCCTACATGTTAAAAAACAATATGAATATTGTTTTTGGATATCATCCGTTTGTTTGCATCATGGCAAAACAAAATTATTGTATTGATTTAAAATTTATATTCTTAAAAAATACATACACATACTTGGAAATATGTATTTTTTAATGTTAGTTTTTTTCGGAGAAAGGGTCTCTGTCTGGGTTGGAGTGCAATGGTGTAATCGTAGCTCACCACACCCTCAATCTCCCAGGCACAGGTAATCCTCCCACATCAGCCTCCTGAGTAGCTGGGACCACGGGCGCATGCCACAACGCCTGGTTAATTTTCTAGTATTTTATGTAGAGATGGGGTTTCACCATGTTGCCCAGGCTGGTCTCAAACTCCTGGACCCAAGAGATCCACCAGCCTTGTCCTCCCAGAGTGCTGGAATTATAAGAGTGAGCCTCCACACCTGGTCAATATGTATTTTTTAATAAAAATGGAGTGATTCTATCTCTACTTTAAAAAGAAGAACTAGCCTTTCCATTATACCTACAAATGCCTTATGGATATATATATATTTGATAATTAGAGTGTCACATAACTATTTCAATGTTCAAGTTGTGTTTGGATGAATTGTACTGTATCAGCAGGTTTCCCATGTTGCACGTGTATTATGTCTAATTTTTTGTTTTTTTGGCTGTGATGAGCAACTTTGTACTTAGGTTTTTATTTGTTTTTCAGATTATTTCCTTAAGATAAAGGCCTAGAATTATTATTACTGCCTTAAAGGGGGCATGCATTTTCAATTTGGATTAACACATCATGCCCAATTACCCTTCAGAAGTTGTAGTTGTACCCATTTATAATCAGACCAGCAATCTTTTTTGAGAATACTTGCTTTCTCCTCCATTCATGCCAACATTGAAAATTATCAGTCTTTTTAACTTTGGCTCATTCAGTATACAGAATTGATATTCTGTGGTTGTATTATTTTTACATTTCCTTGATTTGAAGTTGAACACATCTTTATATGTTTATTGGCATTTATATGTTTTCAACTAGAATCTCTTAATTTTGTAACTGATATCGTACCAGCCGGTAGTGGGTAACTAAAAACTAGTAGTGGAAAAGCACGATAAGCTCTTTTTGGACTTCCGTGTCATTTTGGAGAACCTAGCAACAGACATGTGATGTGGCAGCAGGGTGGCGTGTGGTCGCTGCCACATGGGAAGTCCTGTCATGCCTTCAGCAGGAGCTAGGAACATTTTTTTCCACCAATTATTCGGCTCACTTTGATAGCTGATGTTTGTCTTTTCTTCTCTAACACCCGGGAGCAAAAGCACCTCCCCCACCTCAATAGCCACTTGTTTATTATGCTCCATGAGCACCTCCGAGGCAGTTGCCAATGTTAACTAGTGAACCCACAGATCTCATAGTGGGGGAATTGTGTTCAGGCTGAGACATTTTGTCGTTTGAAATGTTCAGGAAGCTGGGCCACTGGCCAAGTCTAGTGTCTTTATTCTCGATTCATTGCTGCAGAACTCCCATGAAGTCAACTCATCTTCGATGTAAATTGTAGAGGAGTGAAATTTAATTGCTTCTTGAAGACAGTGACCCTGCTCATTTCACATTTTCTTGGCTTCTCCTTTCCCCTTCCCATTACACTCAGAATTTAACACAGTGCCTGGCACAAAAACTCAGGGCATGATAGCATAATTGCAAGCTCCATTAACTGCAATTTTGCATTCTGAGAACAGGGAGGCAGCAGGGCTCAAAAGTAGGAGTGGTTTGAGTAATTTAAAAATGAACCTAGAAAATGTTATGTTATTTATTTGGAGTGGTTAATGGTCAGTAGTCTCAGGATTTTATCAGTTAGTTCCTCTCTCCCCCAAGAATAAAAAAAACTTATTCTTCCGAGTTAATTAGCCATACTATACTTTTTTCTATGAGATACTTTATCTTTTCATCCATTCCTGTATAAATTCAACACATATTTAAGAAACCTCTACTTTTTGCCAGGAGTCCTCTGTGCTAACTAAGGAGGAATTTGAAAGAATAGCAAATAGCTTCTGTTTTCAAGGAGCTCACAATCGAGTGGCAGTGCTGAGTACATAATTTGCAGGACCCAGTGCAAAGTGAAAATGAGGTGTCCCTTGTTCAACAATTATTAAGAATTTCGGGATGGTGATAGCAGAGCATTAAGCCAAGGGTAGGGCCCTTCTGAGTGTAGGGCCCTTCTGAGTGTAGGGCCCTGTGTGACTGCACAGGTTGTGTGCCCATGAGGTTGTCCCTGCAAGTTGGGGACCCAGGGGTACAAATACAATGAAAGTGTGATATAACAGGTATCCTTTTGAGAGCTATGCATACAGAGCTGTGGGAACACAGAAGAAGGAAAAATTCAGTCAAAGAAAAATTCAAGGGGAAAGATGACATTTCATTTCCCTGGAGGTGGGAGTAAGATTTTGGAAGAACTTCATAAGACATTCTAATGAATATCCTTTCCAATGATTCTCAGATATTGATCTGTAGAATCATGTAGGGGAATACACACAAAATAGATTCCTAGGTCCCATTCTAGACCTATTAAATTAGAATCTTTGATGGTGGAGCTGGACTTGGTCAGAATGATTGTGATGCCAGCCTGGCTGACACAATGTGGAAGCCACTGGAAGTTTTGAAGCAGGGAGTAATATGGTAGGATACTTTAAAGGATGTTACATCATGGAGTGAGCAAAGTTGGTTGGAAGAGAGACCAGTGAGGAGGTATTTGAAATAGTCCAGGTGAGAGGAATAGGACTAAACTGTATAGCCTTGTCAGAGAGGATGCTGAGTAAAAAGTGGATTTAATAGATATTTAGATGATAGAATGAAGACGACTTCATAATCCAAAGACTGGGAGGTAAGAAAGAAGAGGTAACAGGATGAGTAGTTATTAAGGATGTCTCTAAGGTTCTTAGCTTGTCCAATGAGGAAAGATGATAATGCCATTTAATCCCCAAAAGAAAAGTAGGAACAAGTTGAGAGTAGGGATGGCAATAGTAAGAGCAAATACTTAAATGGCGATTGATTTGAGCCAAGTTCTGGACTAAGAACTTTACACATAGTAATGTATTTAATCCTCTCAGCAACCCACTAAGGAATTATCATCTCTCTTTTATGAATACGAAAAATTAGGCATAGGGAGATGAAATGACATTACCAGGTTCATTTGGCAAAGTAAATGGCAGGCTATGGCTTAAGTCCTTGCCTTAAATAATGGTTTGTGGCCTATTGTTTCTGTTACATTTTGGATGTGCTACTTTAGTTGTTGATGGTAGAAAAAACATCGGGGTGTAATCGAAAGAAACATAACATTAGAAGGCTGGAGACCAGCATTGTTGTGTTGGTTCTAACATGATTTATTCTTACAACCCTAGAGCACTTCACCTCTCTTTAACATTGGCCTGTTTACAAGGTGGAGATAATGTTACTCAAACACCAGGGTTTCAGTCTAGGTCCTGCTGCTGGCTGCATAGAAAGCCAATCAGTGAGACAGCAAGTATTGCCAGGGAAGATGGCTTTTATTTGGGTGCTGCAGCTGAGGAGATGGCACTTCAGTCTCAAATCCATCTCCTGACTGACTACAATTGGGGTTTATGTAGCAGGAAAGGAATGTAACTATATTGGGTAAACAGGAATTAGGGAGGGGTAAGGAAATCATGAGGGATGAGGGACCTGGTTTCTCACTGCCTGAATGTGACGATCTGGTGAGTTTCAGTTCCTTGATACTATTCAGGAGTCCTGAGGGTGGGTTTCCTGAGGGAGGGCCAAATGTAAGTTTTAATCTTCAAGACCTGGGTCAATTTTAGTATTTTTATTTCAAAGACTGTAAAGATCACTTCTATGGGACAATTGGGCCAGTTTCAATAATAATTCCATAGTGGATTGAACCAGGGCTCAATACAGACGATTTCTTGACCCCAAAACACACACACACACACACACAATTTAAACATTTTTAAAACAGATAAAACCGCTGTAAAACATCTTAAGAAATTTAAGTAATACTCAATTTGTTTTCAAAGTGCTGTGAGTTTTTTAGTCAATAAAAGAAAAAAAACATATCTGGAAACATTATATCAATGGGAACTGGAAATTTATGGCAGTTGTGTCAATTACTCATAAATAAAGAAATAAGGAGTAAATCTATTGGCCAATGATTAACTAATGCTGAACCGTATAGGGTCTTCAGGCCCATGGAAGACAGCACAGGAACTTGAATTGGCACTTTGGGGAGCGAGTTGGTCATTTGCTGATGGATCCAGAAGAGATTCATTTTGGGTGCCCATTTCAAGGCTTTGTAAAGACTAGACAGATTAGGTTGACTCAACTAATTGGCCCATAGCTACTTCTGAGTGCCATTCATACAAATCTTGGTAAGCTGCCTGAAACCACAGGCTGGGTAGAGTTGAAAGGCAGCTCAGAACACCATCTCCTCAACTTTTCCCTCAGCCTAAGGCTATTCTTATGGACAATGAGTACAGCTATACCTGAAATGACCCCTCAGAAAAAGAATAGAGAGGAGGCCCAAATGTCCTGAATGCTTTCCAGAGAAATACAATGTTCCCAGGCCAGGACAGTCTGATTTCAGTGGGTACACACGCAGGGCCCTGGCTGAAACTGTAATCACTTCAGCATTTCCAGAATCTGTTGCCTTCTTTGGGGAACTATGGCTGAAGGATTTTGAAACTCTGGTACTGGAGTTTCAGAATCAGTACTTAGAAGATAATATTGTGAAAAATGATTAATGTTTTGAAGCTAGTTCTAAAACAATACTATCCAAGAATTAAGTTTGGGTAGATGGAGAGATCTGAGACTGTATCTTATTTCATGTTTATATTTAACATGTTCCATTGACTTTATTTGATATATTTCTGATGAGATGAATTGAAAAATGTGCGCATGTATTACAAGAGTTTCTCTCTTCTCTCCTGACTCAAGTGGGTTGTTACCCTCAATCTTACAAAAGGAGGCACTGAGAAACCATAGAATTTACCCAAATCTGGCATCTAAGAAGCAGCAAAAACAGAACTTAAGCATAAGCAGATTGACTTCAAACCTTCTGCTCATAACTCAGTGTACTTTATGCTTTTGATGTAGCCTGTTATTACTAGTACAAGTACTAGTACTGCTACATAAGCCCCACACAGTACTCATTAGTTTAGCAGTTATTTTATACTTTGGGCTTATTTTGAACTTGTAAGAAACAAAACCTCCAGGTCTCTTTTTGTACAAGTCTTAAATCTCTGATCTTTTGGGCATAGACGTGATTAGGATCACAGGTGTTGAAATCAAAACATCTGGATACACCTTCAGTTTTTAGTTATCTACGCATGCCTGCATTGCAGAAGTGGTCTCTCTTTGTGCTCCTGTTCCTCTCCCAGTGGTATCCTCCTGGGCTTATGACTCTGCTAGGCTTGTAGTAGAGGTAGATAGGGTTATCTGTTGCACTTGTCCAGACTTAGTCTTAGCTAATCCCTTTGTATCTTAGCTTCAGGGAGTAGTGCTTTCTCAATATTCGTATTCTCCCTCTCTGTGGCAGCCAAATCTGTCTTATACTTGTAGTTTTCTTAGGTAAGACTTTCCTCTCCTCCACTAGCTATTAATTGCATTTGATTTTAATGTAGAATCCTGGTTTCAGAATAGTCAATGGTAAAAGTTTTTGCCTTTAACCTGCATCCAGCCTCAATTGATTTTTGCTTGTATCCTGGCAGATGGTTTCTTACATAGAAGTAATTGGCTTTTGCCAATTACTATCTCATTCCAGAAGTTTAAATAGTAGGAGAGAAGAGTCCAGAGAAGTAAGAGGGAATTTGAGCCTGTCTCCTGGAGCCATTAGTCGCCTCTTTCAGACCTATGTTGCCAAAGGGAGCTCTCTCTGATGTCCTCCTCTGCCCCCAGTCTGTCTGATGAGCAGAGTTTCTGAGTGAATGCCAGCCTCTTTCTGAGTCTCAGACTTTTACATATTCAAACTAAACTGGTGCTGTAGTCCAAACTTGGCCTTTATAAATTTGTTAAAATTTTAGCTTATCACTTGTATGGCCAACATCACTTTCTCTCATGAGCTGCAAAAAGTAAAAACATTGTTTTAACCTGTTTCTTTTTGGAAGAACTTGTTCTTTGGAATTTGGTTTACTTGATTGCCTTGAAACCTTAGCTATCTGATGGGTTCAAGAAAATTTATGACTTTGTGGGTTATCTCAATTTTTTCCTGGTTGTTAGGGTGTGATGTTCTTTGTAGCATTCTACATTCAGAAACAAAAATCCTCAAGAAAGACCTTTTAAAATCAGATAAACTATGTGTTAATGACCGTCCTAACCAGTTGGTTAAGAGTATATGATGCTGTTTTGGCAAGATTTGTTTAGTGTTGCTTACTTACTCTTAGTGATTTCTGCATTCTTTTCCATGTGCCCATTTGCCAATGGGGTTGTTTGTTTCTTGTAAAAGTTCAAGTTCCTTATAGTTTCTGGATATTAGACCTTTGTCAGATAGATTGCAGAAATTTTCACTCAATCTGTAAATTGTCTGTTCACTCTGATGATAATTTCTTTTGTTGTGCAGAAGCTCTTTAGCTTAATTAGTTCCCATTTATGAATTTTTGCTTTTGTTGCAATTGCTTTGGAAGTTTTTGTCATGAAATCTTTGCCTGTACCTATATTTTGAATGGTATTGCCTAGATTTTCTTCTAGGATTTTTATAGTTTTGGGTTTTACGTTTAAGTCTTTAATCCACACTGAGCTAATTTTTGTATAAGGTGTAAGAACAGGGTCCAGTTTCAGTTTTCTGCACATGGCTAGCCAGTTTTCGCAGCACCATTTATTAAATAGGGAATCCCTTCCCCATTGCTTGTTTTTGTCAGGTTTGTCAAAGATCAGGTGGACATAGATGTGTGGTGTACTTTCTGAGATCTCTGTTCTGTTTCATGGGTCTATGTGTCTGTTTTTGTACCAGTACCATGCTGTTTTGATTACTGTAGACTTGTAGTATAGTTTGAAGTCAGGTAACCTGATGCCTCCAGCTTTGTTCTTTTTGCTTAGGATTGTCTTGGCTATTTGGGCTCTTTTTTGGTTCTGTATGAATTTTAAAGTAGTTTTTTCTAATTCTATGAAGAATGTCAATGGCAGTTTAATGGGAATAGCATTGAATCTATAAATTACTTTGGGCAGTATGGGCATTTTCACGATATTGATTCTTCCTATCCACGAGCATGGAATATTTTTCCATTTGTTTGTGTCCTCTCTTATTTCCTTGAGCAGAGTTTTGTAATTCTCCTTGAAGAGATTCTTCACTTCCCTTGTTAGCTGTATTCTTAAATATTTTATTCTCTTTGTAGCAATTGTGAATGGGAGTTTGTGATTTGGCTTTCTGCTTGTCTATTGTTGGTGTATAGGAATGCTTTTGATTTTTGCACATTGATTTTGCGTCCTGAGACTTTGCTGAAGTTGTTTATTAAGTTAAGAAGCTTTTGGGCTGAGATGATGGGGTTTTCTAGGTATAGGATCATGCCATCTGCAAGCAGACAGTTTGACTTCCTCTTTTCCTATTTGAATACCCTTTATTTCTTTCTCTTGCCTGATTGCCATGGACAGAACTTCTAAGCTGGGTTTTATTGTTACACTTCACAGGGAGCCCTCTGATAACTCTAGCATTACACATCCCCAGGTACCACTTCAGGTACCACTATTGAAAGAACTTGCCTTTCTTTCAATAGTCTTAGCCAAATACTCTTTCTTCTCACTGGCTCGGACTGGATCATTTTTGCTGTTTAAATTTATCTGTGTGGCCGTCAGAATACCAAACTTGTCATCACAAGCCCTCTCCTGGAGTTGGGGTCAGAGTCAACTCTGCATGAAGCACCACGGCTGCAAATAGCAAACGGTGTGGTTTGCCAGAAGAATATTGGGGTATTGGATACTGTTACTTGGAGTGAGAAAAATGGGGTGGGGTAAACACAAACAAACAAACAGAATTTCCAATCTGATGGTCAATATATAATCGGTGAACTAACTGAAAAAACAGTGTTTAAAGTTTTCAGGTCCCTGAAGGTGATTTTTTTTTTTTGTCAGAGATAATATCTCTATGAAATAGTCTGTGAGCGGGTTAATAATCTGTAAGAAATAATCACAGATAAATGGTCTGCGAGCAGGTTAATAATCTGTGAGAAATAATCACAGATAAGTAATCTGTGAGCAGATAATATCTTCGTAAAATAATCTGTGAGCAGGTAGAAAAAGGCTTTTCAAAAAACACATTATTTATTTTTCTGATTTTAAAAGTGAAACATGTTCAATGAATAAAATGTATAAAAGATAGAAAATTATAATGTGAAAGAAGAACCACAATGGTGCCGTCACCCACGGCAAATACCATTAGTATTTTGCTTGATATATTTACCTTCCGGTCTTATTTGGTTTGTGTTCCACCTTTTTTTCCAATAAAATTTACCATCATACTGCATGATTCTGTGTTGTTTCTCTTCATATATAATTTCGTATCTTTCCCTCATGTTATTAAAATCTTAATAAACATTCTTTTAATGGCTATATAATAGTATTTAATAGTTGCCCTACTGATATACATTGATTGCCTGCTATTTGGCATTACTAGTAATACTGCAGTGAACATTTCTGTGTATCAATCTTGTCTTGCGTTTTGTATAAGCTAGAAGGGTTTTTTGTTGTTGTTGTTTTCGTTTTTTTTTTATTTTTTATTTTTTGGCAGAGAGCCTTAGTGACCTAAAATCCTACTCTTTGGAGGTCTACATATTTGTGAGGCCAGTTCGGCTTTCAATACTCCTCTCAGGAGTAAAGGTCTAAGGTGGAGCTCATCTCTTCATTGGTGGCTCAGTTGTCATGAGGGATGTGGTTTTGATGCGTAGAACTGCCACGTTTGCCGTTCACCATCACAGAGAAGTATGAGGAAGAACTATGTGACAGACAAGTCATGAAGCTTCTCTTTGTTCAGGGAATCTCCAAGAAAGGCAGTATGTTATTTAAAGGATCAATTCTGACCAAGCAGAACATGTTATAGGGTGAATAGGCTCCAGCAACAAACTGCGGGACTTCGTATTTCATTTCAGAAATTTCCCATGTACCTTCTCCCTGCTGTTCCTACCCTATGAGGAATAAATAAAAGTGAAAATTCCTATTACCTTGGTGTCAGATTCTATCTTCTATGGCCACAATTGTAGTACTTGTTCTTTAATAAAGGCTTGATTGTGGAGGCTTTCAACCTTATGGGGAGATAAATCCAATTATCTTCCTTCTGAACTTTTATACAGGGTCTCAGTGCAGGAAAAAAATTAATTTTGAGCTTTAACAACATTGAAATATTGACCACAGAGTGTCCATGTGTAAAGTAAGTGGCCAATTGAAAATAGCAAAAATATATGCAAATATGCCTAATAATAATAATAGTTAACATTTATTGACTAATTACTAAGTCCTATACCCATCGCTAAATGTTTTCGTGTGATACTTTATTTTCAATTCACAATAACCCCATTAAGTAGGCACTATCACTACAGGTGCAAAGACTAAATGTTTCTGTTGTGCTCCATGTGAGCAGGTATATGCAAACCCATCTCCAAAGGCTCAGGGTGCTGAGAGGCTGAAGAAAGAAGCTGACAACTCCGGTTTCTCAGAAAGAACTATTTAATAGGGACTTAGGCACAGAAGCGACGTCTTAGGCAGCTGTGAGATGGTGGATTCTTGAGCCCTCCAGAAAGTATTCCTTATCCAGCCAGCTTTTAGGGTAGAGCATGTACCTTGTCTCAGACCCTTTTGTGAAACTCATGGCCACTAGGGAAGTTAGATGAGCATCTTTATGAGAAATTGTCCATGCCACAGGCATAGTTTCTTGACCTTGCCGCAGGAACGCCTCGGTAGATAGGAGTCAAACTGGCCACTGTGGTGGTTTTGCTTCAAGATGGTGTTACCCTTGCCATGAACAGGTTGTGTTCCTGCATGTCGTTTCTCGATGGCAGGGGTCTGCAAACTATGGTTCCTGGGGAAATATGGCCCACTGACTGTTTTTGTAAAATTTCGTTGAAAAATAGCCACCTATGGCTGGGCACGATGGCTCACGGCTGTAATCCCAGCACTTTGGGAGGCGGATCACCTGAGGTTGGGAGTTCCAGACTAGCCTGACCAACATGGAGAAACCCTGTCTCTACTAAAATTACAAAATTAGCTGGGCGTGGTGGTGCATGCCTGTAATCACAGCTACTTAGGAGGCTGAGGCAGGAGAATCACTTGAACCTGGCAGGCGGAGGAGGCGTTGCTCCAGCCTGGGGCACAAGACTGAAACTCCATCTCAAAAAAAAAAAAAAGGAAGGAAAAAGAAAAAGAAAGAAAGAAAAATAGCCACCTACATTTGTTTGCATATTGCTTCTGCCTGCTTTTGCAGCAGATCAGAGTAGTTGTGAGAGACAATATGGCTCACAAAGCTTAAAATATTTTCTATCTGGCACTTTACAGAAAATATTGATTCCTGCTCCATTTCCTTTTTGGTCTCATATTGTTAATATTGTTATTATTATTATTAACCTTTCCTTTATTGCCCCTAGTAAAATGTTACTTATTAGAATTGTCCAAGAGCTTTCATCCACAAGCACTGAAAGGGCCTGGGCTGAGTGGCATTTCAGGATTTGCACAGGCTGTCAGTGAAGTCAATAGATATTTACAAGCTGCTATGGCCCTGTTTAAAGCCTAGGTTTGTTTTTTTTTTTAATGTATGGATTCTTGGTTGATGATGTTCTTTACATCTTGTATATCCTTGTTAATTTTCTGCTTAGTCGTTCTATGAATTATTGAGAGAGGGATGTTGAAGTCTTTGACTTTCAGCTGGGTGTGGTAGCTCATGCCTGTAATTCCAGCACTTTGGGAGGCTGAGGCGGAGGCAGGTGGATCACTTGTGGTCAGGAGTTCGAAATCATCCTGGCTAACATGGGGAAACCCCATCTCTACTAAAAATACAAAAATTGGCCAGGCATGGTGGCAGGCACCTGTAGTCCCAGCTATTCAGGAGGCTGAGGCAGGGCAATCGCTTGAACCTGGGAGGCAGAGGTTGCAGTGAGCTGAGATTGCGCCATTGCACTCCAGCCTGGGCGTGAGACAGAGTGAGACTCTGTCTCAAAAAAGTAATAATAATAATAAATGGATTTGCCAATTTCTCTTTTCAGTTCTAGCAGTTTTTGGTATATATATACATATATACACACACATATATATATAGATATACATATCTATATATTCATAGATAGATATATACATATGTGTATATATCTATTATGTATATCTATATCTATATATAAACATATTTGCTCACGGACTTGTTTGGTGCATACACACTTAGGATTTCCATATTTTCTTGTTGGATTAAAACTTTATTGTTATGTAATGCTCCTCTCTGTTTCTGGTAAATTTCTTTTTTTTTTTATTTTTTATTTTTTATTATACTTTAAGTTCTAGGGTACATGTGCATAACGTGCAGGTTTGTTACATATGTATACTTGTGCCATGTTGGTGTGCTGCACCCATCAACTCGTCAGCACCCATCAATTCATCATTTATATCAGGTATAACTCCCCAATGCAATCCCTTCCCACTCCCCCCTCCCCATGATAGGCCCCGGTGTGTGATGTTCCCCTTCCCGAGTCCAAGTGATCTCATTGTTCAGTTCCCACCTATGAGTGAGAACATGCGGTGTTTGGTTTTCTCTTCTTGTGATAGTTTGCTAAGAATGATGGTTTCCAGCTGCATCCGTGTCCCTACAAAGGACGCAAACTCATCCTTTTTTATGGCTGCATAGTATTCCATGATGTATATGTGCCACATTTTCTTAATCCAGTCTGTCACAGATGGACATTTGGGTTGATTCCAAGTCTTTGCTATTGTGAATAGTGCCGCAATAAACATACGTGTGCATGTGTCTTTGTAGTAGAATAATTTATAATCCTTTGGGTATATACCCAGTAGTGGGATGGCTGGGTCATATGGTACATCTAGTTCTAGATCCTTGAGGAATCGCCATACTGTTTTCCATAATGGTTGAACTAGTTTACAATCCCACCAACAGTGTAAAAGTGTTCCTATTTCTCCACATCCTCTCCAACACCGGTTGTTTCCTGATTTTTTAGTGATGGCCATTCTAACTGGTGTGAGATGGTATCTCATTGTGGTTTTGATTTGCATTTCTCTGATGGCCAGTGATGATGAGCATTTTTTCATGTGTCTGTTGGCTGTATGAATGTCTTCTTTTGAGAAATGTCTGTTCATATCCTTTCCCCACTTTTTGATGGGGTTGTTTGTTTTTTTCTTGTAAATTTGTTTGAGTTCTTTGTAGGTTCTGGATATCAGCCCTTTGTCAGATGAGTAGATTGCAAAAATTTTCTCCCAATCTGTAGGTCACCTGTTCACTCTGATGGTAGTTTCTTTTGCTGTGCAGAAGCTCTTTAGTTTAATTAGATCCCATTTGTCAATTTTGGCTTTTGCTGCCGTTGCTTTTGGTGTTTTAGACATGAAGTCCTTGCCCATGCCTATGTCCTGAATGGTACCACCTAGGTTTTCTTCTAGGGTTTTTATGGTATTAGGTCTAACATTTAAGTCTCTAATCCATCTTGAATTAATCTTCATATAAGGAGTAAGGAAAGGATCCAGTTTCAGCTTTCTACTTAAAAATATGGAACGCTTCACGAATTTGCGTGTCATCCTTGCGCAGGGGCCATGCTAATCTTCTCTGTATCGTTCCAATTTTAGTATATGTGCTGCCGAAGCGAGCACTGTTTCTGGTAAATTTCTTTACTCTGAAGTCCATTTATCTGATAATATGGCCACTCCTTTTTTCTCTCGACTAATGTTTAGCTGATACACCTTTTTACATCTTTTAGTTTCAACCTGCCTAAATTGTTATATTTGAAGTAAATTTCTTACAGGCAGCATATAGTTGAATCATATATTTAAATCCACAGTGATGATCACTGTCTTTTAATTGATATACTTACGCCACTTACACTGAATGTGATATGTTAGGCATTATGTCTACAATTTTATTTTTTGTTTAGTGTTTACTCTGTTATTTTTCCCTGTGTTTTCTTTTTCTTTTCTTCCTATGAGTTACTTGAACAGTTTTTAGAATTCCATTTTGATATTTGTATAGTGTTTTTGAGTGAATCTTTTTGTATTGCTATTTTGGTGGTTACTCCAAGTATTAAATTTTATATACACATAACTTATCACAGTTTACTAGTGTTATCTCTTTACAAGATTGAGGAAGTTTAGAAAACGTAACAACCTTTTTATCATTTTACTCTCCTTTATTATATAATTGCCTTCAATGTTCTGCATATATTTAGAACCATACCCAATAGTGTTATAATTTTTGCTTCAAACATAATTTAGGAAACATAAGAGCAAAAGAAAAGCCTAGTGTATTTATTTTCATTTTGTTTATTATGTTCTCTCTTTCTTCTTGATATTCCAAAGTTTCTTCTCTTATTTGGTTGGTGTGCTGGCAACAAATTTTTTAAGTTTTCCTTCATCTGAGAATGTCTTCATTTCCCTTCATTTCTGAAGGGTATTTTCGCCGGATATGAGATTCCGCATTGACAGTTTTCTTTCAGCACTCTGAATGTGTCATGCCACTTCCTTCTAGCCTTCATGATTTTCAATGAGAAATCTGCAGTCATTCAAACTGTTTTTCTCCATATAGGTAGGTATCATCACTCTTTGGCTGCTTTTAACATTTTTTTTTGGTCTTTATTTTTGACAGGTTTGACTATTATGCTTCTTTTTGTAGATTTCTTTAGGTTTGTTCTGTTTGGGGTTGACTCATCTCCTCAAATTTGTAGGTTTATGTCTTGAGATGTTTTCAGCCATTATTTCTTTAAGGTTTTTAGTCATTTCCTCTCTCCCCTCTCCTTCTAGGATTCCAATGACATGATAATCAGATCTCTTGTCATAGTCTCACAGATCTCTGAGGTGCTGTTTAAATTTTTAAAGGCTACTTTATCTCTGTAGTTCATATTGGAGAACTATTTTTGTTCTATTTTTCATTTTACTGATTGTTTTCTCTTTCCCTCTATTTTGCTATTGAGTCCATTCACTGAGTTTCAAAATTTCAAGTAGTGTATTATTTAGTTCTAACATGTTCTTTTGGTTTTACATATCTTCTATTACTTTTCTGAGATATTCTTTTTTTTTTCATTTAAGTGTGCATGTAATTGCTCTAGTAGTTTTATAATGGCTGCTTTAAAATCCTTATCAGATAATTCTACGTCTCTCTGTTACCTTGGTGTTGGCATCTATTGATTGCCTTTTTTCTTTCAGTTTGAGATCTTCCTGGTTATTGACATATGAGCAATTTTAAACAAAACTTGAAACTTTTGTTTAAGCAATAAGTTATGAATCTTATTTAAAACTTAATGTCATCGTTAGCTTCTGCTGACATCACTTCAATCAGGGAAGAATATGGCACTGCCTCATTACTCCCAGTTGGTAGAAGTCCAGGTGGCCTACTCAACCTCCATTGATACTTGAAGATGGCGAGGGGTCCTTATTACTGGTGGATAAAGGCAGGAGTTCAAACTTTCCATTGGTTTTCCACCAATACCTTTCTAGCTTTAAGAATTAGGAATGCCTCACTAATGTTCCCCAGATGGTTTCCACTGATTAAATGAAAAAGAGCAGTTAGGAAAGTTCTGACTCTCTACTGGGCTTCCTCTGACAACATCCCTTTCAGCATGGAGATGGAGAGGAGTCTTGTTAATGCTGGTTGGGGTAAAGGCCCAGACTCCACATGGTCTCCACTGATACCACAGGGAGTGGGGTGTTCATTGCCATTTGATAGGGATGAAAGTCCCAGCTTTCTACTTGACCTTCGCTAACACTATCCCTGCAGGGAGGTTGAAGGACCCCATTACAGTCTGGTGGGGATGGAAGTTTAGGCTCCCCATTTGGTCTTTGCTGGTTAGGTGGGACCAGGTCATGCTTTTTCTGTGGTGTTTACCTACAGAAGAGTGGTTATTGTCTTAAAGCTTTCTGTCTTATTCAGCCGTCCCTTTTCTGGACTTTTGGCTAGAGAGAGTAGGCTTTTTTTGTGGTGTTTGGTTTCTTTCTTTTTTTTTGGTCTGCTTCTGTTTCTGGATTGCCAACTTCTTCTGCTCCAAGCCTGGGATGTATGAAACAGAACAAAAATTCAGGAAACTTTCCACTATGTCATTCATTGCTTTTTTAATTTTTTATTTTTTAGAGCAACATATGCTGGCAAAATATGTCATTCATTTCTTAATTCCTAGAATCTCTGGCTTGTCTGTCTTCTTTCTACTGTTCTAAGCCTTCTTATGTTTGTTTTCTATATAAATTCCATGGATTTCAGTTGAAGTCATTGAAAGAAATTGGAAAAAGTAAGTCTACTACTTGTTTCCAGAGTAGAAATCTTATTTATTTATTTATTTACTTAAAAAATGTATGTATTTGAGAGATGAGGTCTTGCTATTTAGCCCAGGCTGCTCTTGAACTCTTGGCCTCAAGCAATCTTCCCTCTTGGCCTCTCAAAGTGCTGAGAGATACCAAAAACATTTTTCTTTTTTACCTTATTTAAAAATATTTCCTTATTTTTATTTGTAAAGTTTTGAAAGCACAGAAAAGTGTCAGGAAATAAATAAACATTACTCAGGGTTCTATCATTGTTAATATTTGGAATATTTTCTTCAAGTTTTTTCTTACACACTTTTTTCCTACGTGATTGGACTCAAACTATAAATGCTTTTGTTCACCTTGACACAGTATTTCCTTATGCCATTAAAATGTATTAACATTAATTTGTTGGTTGAATACTATTCCATTTGAGAAGCTGTCATGATTTACCTAACTACTCCCTTGGTGTCAGACAGTTGAGTTTGTTCTGATGCATGTTTATGATTTACTCTTTTATATAAAAATATCTACAGAATTTTCATTTCAGATGACTTTCTTAAGATAGATTCCTAGAAGTAATAATTGCATTACTGCATCAAAAAGTATGAACACTTTTAAGGCTGTTGATGGTAAATGTGCTGAACTGCTTTCCAGAAAGTCTGTGCCACTTTATGAATGATTCTATCAATGTTGTACAAGAATGCCCTTGTAACTGCCCTCTGGTCAGCTTTCAGCACTTGCCGAAGATCTTGACCAATTTAGCACATAAAAATGGCATCTTGTTTTTAGCTGTCCCTTCAAGCTTATTCAACATCAATCAAAGTTGGGTGTAATTCAGTTTGTTGGGGGCCTATTATCTGTAAGTTTGCATACTAGATGCTAAAATGCCACAGTGAATAGAAAGAGGAAAAAGACATGTTGTCCCCAGGGAACTCAAAGTATAGGCATAGCATTGCCTAATAAGTACTGAACAGGTGCCATTTGTCAGGCATTATGTAAGCACTTTACATAAAACATTATTTAATTTTTACATTAACTATTTGAAAGAAGAAGCGTTACCTGTATGAATAGTAGTCTCCTTTTCTGTATCAGTCAGCAGTTCCTAAATGCCATTGTGATAAGCATCAGCCAACACACTGAGCTGGCAATGCCCTGGTCCTCTGGCCTTACCCTCAGAAATTTGGGGTGATGACTCAGGAATCTGCTTTTAACAAGTGCCCCTGTGATTCTGATGCATATGGTTGGCAGTCTCACCTTTTAGGTACATCAGTATAAATATTTATTATGGATTGGAAATAGGGGCTATATGATCATTGAGCAAGGAATTATTTTCTCATAATGGTCAGATAACTCATTACCTAGTGGGTAAAGCTGTTTCAACTGTTTCCAGGGCTTAGTTTATGTGGGAGACTCCAGCTTTTTACACTCTTGACTTTTCAGTTACCAATAAGGAGGTTCCCCCCAAGAGAAACAGTAACTGCTGTAAAGGTAAATACATGGCAGTCACACCCAGTAAGGAGTCGCTCTGAACACATTTGGACCACGCACATTTGTACATCCATGCAACCCCTCTTGACATATCCCCCAGCAAAGACCTTCATGTCATCCATCTTTTCTCAGCTTTAGACAGTAGCCAAACCATGTCAATTGAACAAATATAGAGTCCCTGCAGCCTGGATGCTGTTGAGATACAAAGTAGATACAACTCTGTTTCTGCCTCAAGGAGCTCACAGTCTAGTGGAAGAAGCATACATTTAATTCAGCGAACTCAACCACAAATGTTACACAGAAGTCAAAGTGATCTAGGTGAATTCTATCAACATTTTCCTTCCTTCCTTCCTTCC
>NW_012118932.1:4530006-4583297 GCF_000951035.1 Colobus angolensis palliatus
TTCCTTCCTTCCTTCCTTCCTTCCTTCCTTCCTTCCTTCCTTCCTTCCTTCCTTCCTTCCTCCCTTCTTTCCTTCCTTCCCCTCCCTTCCTTTCTTCCTTCCTTTCTTCCTTCTTTTCTCCTTCCATCCCTCCCTGCCTCCCTCCCTCACTTATTGAGCCTTTATTGTGTTCAAGTCCCTGTGCTAGGTATTAGTACACAAAGAACAGTTCTATGTCTCAGTATCTGGTGGGGACAGGGTTCAATGGGCCAGTAGTTTGACACCAGTATATGCAAGGTACTGTGAGAACATAGAAGAAGCTACGACCCACTCCTGGACGGCTTCATTGAAAAAGTGCTAACTGAAAGGAATCTTGATGGATGAATAGAAGTTTAACAACAATTCCAGATAAGGCAAAGGAGACAATGTACAAAGGTACTGAGATGTAAAGAGACAAAGCACATTCCATTTGGGGAACTGAATGTACCTTGGCAAAGCTGGAGTGCAGGGTGTATATAAGTGTGTGGTGTGGTGGGACGAGGAGAACAGAGAGTTGAGGCTGAAACGATATTGTAGGGAAGATTAGGAAGAACTTCATGTGCTGTTCTAAAGAGATGTAAAGATTTTAAGGATGCGCCTAACCATCCTGGTTTGCCTGAACTTCTGGACGTTAGCATTGAAATCGCAACATCCTGAGAAACCCCTCAGGCAAACCAGGACAGCTGGTGACTAGTAGGTAAGTGAAATCAGATGTCTGTTTTGGGAAGATCACTCTGCAGCAGTGTGGACAACCTCAGGCAGAGATGGAACCGAACCCATTGACTCTTGCAGTGATTCCGCTGAGAATACAGGTTGAACCAATAAGGCAGTGGTATTATGGACGGGGCAAAGGAAACCAATTTGAGAAATATCTAGAAGACAATCAATAGACCTTGGGCTCATCAGCTGTTCAGGGAACGTGAGGAGAATATTATATGTGCTGCCGAAGCGAGCACAAGGAACGTGGGGAGAATATTAAAGGGAATGTCCAGATTTCTGAATTGTACCACTGGATGTGTAACTGTGGTGCTGATGGTAATTCAGACACAGAGGAGGGTGCAGGTAATGAGTTTGGTTTTGAACCCATAACTAGTTCTGACTGAGGAGGTTTCACAAAGTTACATCTGAGTAGTACTTTTAAAGATTGCTAGAATTTTTTTTCCCTAGGAGAAAAAGCAATGAGGTTGAGACAGGATTTGAGAAACAAAAATGAAAGCAAAAACAAACAAACAAAAAAACCCCACTTGGATAAAGCACAGGGGTGAGAAAGCAGAGGGCAAGCTTCCCTAGGAACGGTGAGCAGTCATAGGACATCATTTTAGGTGCCACTTTGCCCAGTTTGACACCGACTAAACTGAGGGAAATGAGAGAAGGGAAAGGTGTTTTGTTGCTACAAATGCAGGATGAGGAAGAACAACCCAACTGGGGTGCCATGGGTGGCCCTGGAGTGCTTATAGGAGAGTTAAGATACGGGTCCCTTCCCGCTTCAAACAGAGTTATGCATTTGCCTAATCAGCACTGAGCAAATTTTTCTATGGGTGCTATTATATGAAAAAGATTTCAAAGCACTGTGCTAAGGAAATCTCTTGTTTGGTTTAGAGCCAAACTTAAATTGACGTAAAATTATAACTAAATTTTTATTAGAATGCAGAGTAACAAAACAAAAATAAAGCTCCTTATAAACAAAAAATTTGGCTACTATGACCATTCCTCTGTGGGATAAATATAATGATTCCTAAACAAACAAATGAATAAACAAATCATGAAAAGAAAGCAGCGCTCTTGTTTTTGTGTAACATCTGAAATTGGTGGGAAGTGCCGTTATTAGTGTGTCAGCACTCTTGCACAATGACGACTGACCCTTCCATAAATCATCATCATGAAAAAGGGAAGGAGCTGGATTAAAACAAATGGCAAAAGTTCAGTGATAATTATATGAGATGTCTGATATTTCACCCCTTTCTTTTGTTGTGAAATACATTCTTGTTATATATTATGTATAGTGTATATATTAATATTATATGGTATGCCTATATAAAAGTATGTAAAATATTTATGTACAACTTAATGGATAATTATAAGTTGAACACACTAATTAACCATCTAGTTTAGGAAGTAGAATAATAGAATAATGCCAAGTCAATTTTTTTTTTGAAATGGAGTCTTGCTGTTTCCCAGGCTGGATTGCAGTGGCGTGATCTCAGCTCACTGCAACCTCCGCATCCTGGGTTCAAGCGATTCTCCTGCCTCAACCTCCTGAGTAGCTGGGATTACAGGCATGTGCCACCACGCCTGTCTAATTGTTGTATTTTTAGTAGAGACAGGGTTTCACCGTGTTAGCCAGGATGGTGTCGATCTCCTGACCTCATGATCCGCCTGCCTCAGCCTCCCGAAGTGCTGGGATTGCAGGTGTGAGCCACCGTGCCCAGCCCTGCCAAGTCAATTTTTAAAGGCCAGTTGTAGAGGATATTGGTAGATCCATTGGTGATATTTGAATATGGTTTGGGTATTAGAAGAGCTAAAAACTTGCTGACCTGGAAAAATGGAGACCATTGAATAAAAAAGCAGATTGTAAAATAACATGTGTGGCATGGTTTCATTTTGGTAGAAGAAAAATTATATTCAATGAGTTGTTAATTGTGGTGATCTCTGGCTGTGGTAATATAAGGTTTTTATTTGTATTTTTATTTTCTGATTTGTAAAATGTGCATGCATTGCTTCTGTAGTAATAAAAGCTTTAAAAAATCCTCCTGAGATAACATTATAATTATCTTGCCCGGCATTTAATGTCTTGAATTTCCCCTGCATCAGCTGGGTATGGCATCCCAGGGTATTTGAAAAAGGTAGAAATTATGGTCTTCCTTATGCCCCCCTATTCTCCCAAACAATTTTCCATTCTTATCAAGTCATTCATTTCCTCTTTACATATTCTAATGTCACCATTTCCACTTCTGTCCATTGGCTTGAAATTCTCTAGCGTATCCAGGGCCCCTTTTCTGTCAGTTAAAACCTGAGTCATGCATCATGGCTTGATGATGCCATCTTAAGAATTTCAAGAAACCTTCCACAAGGCTGTGCTTGAATCTAAATACACTCATAGAAATGAATCAAATAGTCTTCACACACTGGATAATTCCGATGCTCGGTTGATCAATATGGCACAGTAGCCAGAGTCACAGGGTGGCAGGCCAGCTCCCATTCCTGGGGCCAAGCATGGAGGTTCCTGCATGTGACATGCTCCTTCTCCCAGAGGACACTCTGACAGTTCTTAAGCAGGTAGTCTGCACAACATGCACCAATTTGCGCAAATGGTGCAACAGAAACCATTTTTTATTTTTCTTTAAAGGAATATTGAATCCTGAGTGAGAACGACATGGACAGCTTTGAAGTGAAGGCAGGCATCTCAATGGACGAGAGTTATGACCTTAGATGTGCATCTGTAAGGGGGTTGCAAGCTGTGACATGTGTGATATTCAGAAGGTTCCTATTGCTACAAGAACTGCAGGTAGTTCTGTAGAGAAATACCTGTAGAGAGCGACTCAAGAGATCATATAATTCAACCCTCTCTCTTACAGATGGACAGACAGGCCCAGACAGGGTGTATTAGTCCAATTTCACACTGCTATACACAACGTCCCGAGACTGGATAATTTATAAAGAAAAGAGGTTTAATTGACTCGCAGCTCCACATGGTCAGGGAGGCCTTGGGAAACTTACAATTGTGATGGAAGGTGAAGGGGAAGCAAGGCATGTCTTACATGGCAGCAGGAAGGCGGGGCATGGGGGAGGGGAAGTGCCTTTTTTTTTGATATGGAGCCTCACTCTGTTGCCCAGGCTGGAGTGCAGTGTCACGATCTCAGCTCACTGCAACCTCTGCCTCCTAGGCTCAAGTGATTCTTACGCCTCAGCTTCCCAAATAGCTGGGATTACAGGCATGTGCCACCATGCCCAGCTAATTTTTGTATTTTTAGTAGAGATGGGGTTTCACCACATTGCCCAGACTAGTGTTGAACTCCTGACCTCAGTTAATCTGCCCTCGTTGGCCCCCTAAAGTGCTGGGATTACAGGCATGAGCCACTGCACCCAGTCAGGAAGTGCCACACTTTTTTTTTTTAATTATACTTTAAGTTCTAGGAAACCATCATTCTCAACAAACTATTGCAAGAACAGAAAACCAAACACCGCATGTTCTCACTCACAGGTGGGAACTGAACAATGAAGTGCCACACTTTTAAACCATCAGATCTCGTGATAACTCACTCACTATCACAAGATAGCGTAAGGGAAACTGTCCTCATGATCCAATCACCTCCCACCAGGTCCCTCCCTCCACCTGTGGTGATTACAATTCTCGATGAGATTTGAGCGGAGACACAGAGCCAAACCATATCACAGGGGAAAGGGATTATTTAATAGCAGCGGAGTTTAGATTAAATCCCAGCCATTGCTTTTTGCTTTTTCCTATACTCGTGGTTGCAAAGCTGTGGGGCGCAACTCTTGATGTCTTAAGAGTTATTGCTACGAGTCCTACGACTCATATGACCAACAAGCATTGATGTAATCTCTGTAAGTAAAAGTGGGTCTCAATCATTTGAGAGTACTTAGCATTTTTTTTGAAGTGCCACAAAAATGTGCAAAAATCACACTCATCCAATTTAATAATGAAGTGAAACCTGTATGGTCATTGTCTAAGTCAGAAGACAGGACATTGCTATCATTCCAGAGGTTTCCCTGGAGCCCTCTCTAACTAAAGCCCATCTCTTTAAAGTAAAATAACAAAGAATTTTAAAATAATAACAGTATAATCTTATTCTTATATTCTTCCTTAGATGGAATCCTTACTATAAAATCTGAGCCATTCATTCACTCAGAAAATATTTGTTGGCCTAGTATGTGCCAGGGATTCAGCAATCAACAAGACAAACTGAAGCTGTTCTGCTCTTTTGAAGCTTACATTCTAACAGATTGCAAAAACACAAACAAATAAGAAAATATCAGATAGAGATAAGGGCTCATACAGATCTAAAATAGGGTGATGTGCTAGAGAGTGACTGGGTAGCTATTTTAGACTGCGTGGTCAGGGAGGCTGAGATCTGACTTATATGGAGGGGCCAAACACGTCTGGCTATCACTGAGAGGTTATTAATCAGCCTGAAGTCTAATTTCCCCCATAATAATAACAACTTATATTTGAATAACTCTTTTACAACTGTTATCCCATTTCATTCTCATAACAGTTTTGTGAGGTAGGCATTAGTATTCTTATGTTTTAGATATGGCAGTGACTTGTAGATAATAAAATTAATAAGTGGCAGAACCAGGATTTGAACTCAAGTGCTTTGTCTTTAAATATGTTGACTTTCTCCTATGCTACCCTGGCTTGAGTCTTTACACTGTGCAGTAAATAGGCTGCCTAGACAGGGTGGTATTCCCAGATACTGACCTCTGTATGCTGTTACTGTCTTACACCTCTCAGATTTTGAGCTGTTTTTAATTCACAATACTTCTGACACTAAATATATGAAGTTTTTCTCTTCCTGACGCCAACCAGTTCTCCAGCTCTCTGGACACCAAATGGGTGTCCTACAATTTAATTTAATCTGCCATTAACTACCCAAAGTGAGTGTCAGTCTCCATAGGTTTAAGGGCTCAGTCCCACAAGACTGTCCTCATTCAGATGCCAGTCACAAATATGGGTTCCCAGGTTACCCACACTTCTGTCTAATTTGGCTATTAAGTTGGGAGGTTCCCATACCCCCACCCTTTCAGGTTCAATGATTTGTTAGAACTTTGGAAAACACTTTACTCATTGTCTTAGTTCATTTCATATTGCTATAATAGGATATCTGAAGCTGAGTACTTTATAAAGAAAAGAGGTTTATTTGGCTCATGATTCTGGTGACTGGAAAGTTCACAGTTGGCAGCCACATTTGGGGAGGGCTTCATGCTGCTTTGACTGGTGATGGAATGCAGAAGGGAAGTGTGTGTGAGAAAAAAAAATCGTGGCAAGAGAAGAAGCAAGAAAGAGAAACTGAGGAAGCTAGTTTCTTTTTTAACAACCCACTCTTGTGGGAACTAATGAGGGAGATAACTCATCCCTCTGAGAGGGCATTAATCTATTCATAATGGATCTGCCCCCTTGCACCAGACCTCCACCACTAGGTTCCACCTCCCAACACAGCTGTATTGGAGGTCAGATTTCAAGGTGAGTTTTGGTGGGGACAAACCACATCCAGACCACAGCACTTACCATTATTGGCTTATTATGAAGGACACAAATGAATAACCAGATGAAGCACTACATAGGGTGAGGTCTGGAAGACTCTCGGGCACAGGAGCTTTTGTCCTCATGGAGGGAGAGTACACACTACCCTCCTGGTAAATAGTTGTGTTTGTCAACTCTGAAGCTCTGTGAATACGATCATTTAGGGGATTTTATGGAGCCTTCCCCAGGCATAATTGATTAAATCATTGGCCATTGGCAGTGGAACTGTCTCTAGCCCTTTTCCTTTCCCTAGAGGTCAGGGGGTGAAACCGAAAGTTCCAATGATCTAAAGGTATGGTTGATTCCTCTGACCACTAGCCCCCATCCTGAAGGTCACCTCATTAGCATGAACTCGAATATGGTTGAAAGGGGGTCATTTTGATTTTTTTTTTTTTTTTTTTGAGACAGAGTTTCACTCTTGTTGCCCAGGCTGGAGTACAATGGCGCGATCTCGGCTCACTGCAGCCTCCCCTTCCCAGGTTCAAGTGATTCTCCTGTCTCAGTTGCCTGAGTAGCTGGGATTACAGGCACCTGCCACTATGCCGGGCTAATTTTTGGAATTTTTAGTAGAGACGGGGTTTCTCCGTGTTGGCTAGGCTGATCTCAAACTCCTGACCTCAGGGGATCCACCTGCCTTTGCCTCCCAAAGTGCTGGGATTACAGGCGTGAGCCACCCCACCTGGCTGAAAGGGGCTCATTTTGAATAACAAAATACACTCCTGTTATTCAGAACATTCCAAGGGTTTCAGTTGCTCTATGCCAGAAACTGGAGACAAAGACAAAATATTTATTTATTATTATACTAAAGACATCATCAGAAAGAGAAGTTTTAATTTCCTCATCACATGAGAGCCTAGAAAATCCCTCTTGCCCGAGATTACCAGACCAGAAGATTAGCATGATTCCTGTAGAAACCACTGTCTGGCTATTGGGTGGAGTCCCTCTTGCCTATTTCCTCTTTCTCTATGGTTTGAAGCTTGTGAAAACCTGTTTAACGGGAACCTACGAACCTGTCTGGGCAGCACATCCATTAGCTCAAATGTGGACAATCAACAAGTGTTCATGCACTGTCACTTGTGACACCTGCCAGATGAGAATATCAGAGAGCTAAGAAGGAGGAGGGAGTGTCTTCATGACAGGCAGCCTTGTTGGGTGAAAAGAATTTTAAATAAGAAGGACCTGGCTCTCTTACCAACCGGCTGGGTGACCGTGGGTACATTTCTTAACCTCCCCAAACCTTACCTTCCTTATTCTGATCCATGGCTGATACTACCTTCCTTAAAGGATTGTGAGAATTAAAGCAGCATATGGCAAAATATATATTTAGGGTGACTGGAACATAATACAAAGTTATTATTTACATAAAATGTAAGTTTTCATGAACTTCAACGCAAGTCTGTGTGGGCAATTATCCACAGGGCAGGGTCTTACCTTCCTGCCTGCAACTGACGGTGGGAGAAGTGGCTTTTCTGTCAGCCAATCTGTGTGACAAGGAGGAGTTTCCATAGGCAGTAGCTGACAGCATACTGGGCTGAGAAAAGGAACCCTGATGAGTCAAAGGAAACTAAAGCTCCGAACACATCTGTTGAGCCTACGTCCGTAATTAGACTGCTGCTCAGCTGCAATGGCCATGGGCAGCGGCCTCTGTTGCTAACGTTCTCTGTAAATGCTAACTTTAGGGTAATTATGAGGGGTCCGCCTGCTGATTGTGGAGGGGGAAAGATGGAGGTGCAGTTTTTTTTTTTTTTCTATTTTTCTATTTTATTATCATTATTTTTTACATGGAGTCTCGCTCTGTGGCCCAGGCTGGAGTGCAGTGGCACCATCTCAGCTCACTGCAACCCCTGCCTCCTGGGTTCACGCCATTCTCCTGCCTCAGCCTCCCAAGTGTCTGGGATTACAGGTGTGAGCCACCACCCCCAGCTAATTTTTGTATTTTTAGTAGAGATGGGGTTTCACCATGTTGGCCAGGCTGGTCTCGAACTCCTGACCTCAGGTGATCTGCCCGCCTCGGCCTCCCAAAATGCTGGGATTACAGTCATGAGCCACCACGCTTGGCTGGAGGTGCAGTTTTTAAGGGTTCAGCAGACTTCGTTTCCAAAAGCCACAGCTAGAGTAGCATACACATCTTAGAATCCCAAAGTCCCAACCAAAGTTGTATTATCTAACCATACACGATTAGGTTAATTGTAACATTAGAGTACATTGAACTCCTGTAAGGCATTATCCTGACATTTTGTCCTTAAATATATTCCTTGTATAGTCTACTGTTGCTCAAGGCTAATTCCTCCACTTGGAGTGCCTTTCCTACTCTCCTTTCCTAGCTATCAAAATTCTACCAGTTCTCTCCAAGTCAATTACAAATTATTATTCTTTTGGAAAGTTTTTCCTATTAATTGTCTCAGTGGGAGATCTTCATCATTTGAAACTGATTTTTCCCTTGTGCTTTTCATATGGCATTTAATATTTTTTGCCCTGAATTATAGTTATTTTAAAATTCATCATCTCTTCTGTCAGCTCCTTGAGGGGGAATTTATGTCTCGCAAACATACCTTACCCATTGTCTTAGACAGAGTAGGCAACTTGAACTGAAAACTGATGCAAAGATACTTTAAAGACTTCTTGCTGGAGGTGCAGCACAGAAGCATGTTAACGAACAGTGCCTTGGTTCTTGAGCCTGACACCTGGGCCAGGTGTCATTCTATTGTTTCCCATAGCAATTATGAGAAAGAAAGTGTGGCAAGAGAAACTGGGAGTCAATGACCCGAGAGGTGATATTCCAAAGCTGTGAATGAGAGAGAAGTGACATTCCAAAGCCGGGAAGAGAATTTGATTAAGTATCATCCCAACTATCTGCCAGCTATGGCCAGTTCACTTCATCCCTCAGGATCCCCTCAAGGGCCCCTCCAGTAACCACTGAATGGATGTAAACGTTGTTAATGGAAAATGGGCCTCAGCTGCACGCCAGTAGTCATTGTTGGATATTATTATTTTTTATTTTTAATAATAATAATATATATTGTTTTGCAAAGTAATGTGCAAGACTGGGAAGTCAGCACAATTCACACTCACGTGATTGTGAACACACGTTTTGGTCTAGAGCAGGAGCCTGGAGAGCAGATATCTAACCAGTTTGTCCCTTCCAGGGCAGGCCCTTGGTTTGGCTCTGTTGAAGACAGAGAGATGTAAAACTCAGTCTTACCTTTAGCATCTTTTGAACTCTTAGAGACAGACTAAAAAGAGAAAGAAAAAGCAAAAATCCTAGCACTCATTCAAGAAACATAGACTTAGAGATTAACTTGATGTAATGCAAATGGTGTGACTAGTTTAACATTTCCTAATGACCAAAGGCACAGAGCAGCATCTGAGAGTTGCTCTGTTTTCTCCTTCCTCCCCTCAGTGGACTGATTTTATTTTTAGTGTCCAAGGAGAGAATACAGTTAAATTTCTTGGGCTAGGAACAAGGAGAGTACGGGTTTATTAATTTCTCTTCACTGCTTCTCTCTTGCCCTTCATCCCTGCTTCCCTCCCTTTCCTACCTTTGCCTCCTTCCTTTCTTCTTTCCTTTAATATAGCCACTCATTTATATATTGATTGATTCAGCAGATATTTATTGAGTGCCCACTACATGCGGATAATGTATGTGATGCTGGGTAAACAACATTGGAAGAAAAAACTTGAATTGATCCTACTATGACATAAAGCCTAGTTGTAGGGGACCAGAAAGGAGGAAACAGAAAAGCAAGCAAAAAATAGAAATTGCAGGCCAGGCGCAGTGGTTCACGCCTGTAATCCCAGCACTTTGGGAGGGTGAGGCGGGAGGATCACCTGAGGTCAGGAGTTCGAGACCAGCCTGGCCAACATGATGAAACCCTGTCTCTACTAAAAACACAAAAATTAGCCGGGCACAGTGGTGAGCACCTGTAATCCCAGCTAATCAGGAGGCTGAGGCAGGAGAATCACTGGAACCCAGGAGGTAGAGGCTGCAGTGAGCTGAGATTGTGCCACTGCACTCTAGCCTGGGTGACAGAGTCAGAGCAAGACTCCATCTGAAAAAAAAAAAACAAACAAATTTCAAATTGTGAAAATTCTACAGAAGTATTATAAAAGGCACATGAGATTAGGGGCTAAATTACATAGGGTGGTTGGCTGAGACCTCTCTGAAAAGCATATATTTAAAGGAGACTGAAAGAATGAGAAATAGCAAGCCATGGGAAGACCTTGAGGCAGGAAAGGGCTTGGTGAATTCAACAAAATGGAAGGAGTCCTCATGGCTGGTACAGTGTGATACAGAGGGAGAGTAGTCCAGGATGAAGTAGGAGAGGAAGGCAGGTGGTAGATCACATGCGCAATCTGCTTTCTCTCTTAGTACCCCAGTTTCCTTATCTGTGAAATGATTTGTTGGGCTACATTGCAACCACTACCTACTTTGTTGGTCATTTAGTATTAAGTGTCAATCCTCTTTTACCATGGGTTTCAAAATCAAAATATTGTAGTTCTTTGGGTGCCGAAGATGTCATCCTAGGCACTAGGACCTAGAGATCTGCCTAGTTTAGGTGGGAGGAAACAATAATGCCTAAGCAGGTTTTATCAATCTTGGCACTACTTTGGGCCAGATAATTTTTTGGAGATAGGGGAATGTCCTCTGCATTGTAGGGTGCTTAGCAGCATTCCTGCCTCTGCCCACCAGATGCCAGAAGTAACTCACCCAATTGAGAATTGAGTGACCAAAAAATATCTCCAGACATTGCCAAACGTTCCCTGGGAGACAAACTCTCCCTTGGTTGAGAACCACTAGCTTACAGGGTGAGGCTGCAGCTCCAGTGAGCAGGTCTGGCATGAGATGTGCGATGGAACCTAACATATAGCCTCAGTGTTGGGGATAAAAGAAAGCAAGGCAGGAACCACAGACAGTAAGAAGGCACCTGCTCATTTAGAGGGGGCGTCTGGTACTTGCTCTGGCTGGTTCTTTTTTCTTTTTTTCCCCTAAGACTTGAGGTGCTCACAGTTAGATTGTCCATAATCTTTGGTTCATGATGTACTCATATTATTTGCCCACGTTGTGTTGCATTAATTTGGTTAGCTACTTAATTAGTTCTTTATAATAATGTGCTGAACGCATCACCACAAACAAAAGCTAGGATTGGACAGTCATCTGCATGTAACGGTGTGGCCTGTCATTCCTCTGCCTTTCCCCAGCAGAGGCAGCCACTGTACTAAATCATGTGTTCATCATTCCCTCGCTTCCCTTCCTATATGGTTTTCTTTTATCTAGATATATCCCCCAAATAATTGAAATGCTAGTTGTTTTCAACTTTATAAAAAGGTTATAATGCTATTACAATTCTTTTCACTGACTTTCTTCACTTCCTATTCCATTACTAAGAGTCATCCATATTGATGTGTGTTGCTGGAGCTCAACTGTTTGAAGTGCTGTATTAAATCTCATTGTGTGGACACACCACAGTACATCTCACTCACTGGATGGCGTCTGGGTTATTTCCTGGGTTATATTATACATGTTTTTTTTTTGCTTTCCAACTGATTATTGCAGTGCAAGAATGTGGGAACAATATTGTCACCATTTTAATTTATTTTAAGAAAAAAGTAGAAATCATAATTTTTATGTGAAAATAACTGGGGGACCAATTTAAAGTTTTTAGAAATTCTTAACAAGTAAACAAGAAATGAGTCTGCAGGACATTCCTTTTGAGCCTCCAGTTTAAGATTTCTAGATTAGGTCATTCATGTTGAGAAGTTTTCACCTGAATCTAGTAGTCAAATTAGCTTCGAAGAAACTTAGAAAAACTTCCTTTAGTACTAAAGAGTGGCAAAGAAGAAACTGTACAGAGGCAGGAATTTTAATAGATGTTGGGGTTGGGCAAGCAGCAAGGTAAATCCATTTAAACGCATTCCTTTAAAACAATTGGGTGTAGGGCCTGGAAATAACAGTGAAGGATTCTCTTAACACCCCAAATTCAGAAATAAGGGAAAAGAGATTATCTTCAGGGTAGTAAACTTTAAAAAATGCAAACTTTAAAGCTTTTCAAATATTTAACGAAGCCTATAGAGAAATGCAACATTTTCTTAAAGAGACAAACTGACTTCTAGGCCAAAAAGATTGGACTGTACTTCGATTAAAAGAATTAATGTGTTTAAAAAAGACATGTGCCAGTCAGGGTGGGAGATGGTCAAAGAAGACTCCAGAGCCTGTTTTAAGTACTATGCTTGCACATGGCTCCGTTAGCAGGTCAGTCACGACGGTGGAGATGGTGTCACTGGGGAGAGAATGCACTCTTCATACCAACCCATGTATTTGTCTGGTTAGTATGACAGCAGCATACATCTCTCTCTCTCTCGTTAATCCCAGTCTCTGAGATCTGCTTAAATGGAATATTCCCTGTGAGAGATGGTTCTGCCGATAGTTTCTGGGACTGGAAGGCTGAGAACCACTCTCAGGACTAATAGGCCCCTAGGTGGTGACATTGCCCTCTGGCGCTTCTTTGGGACAGGAGTGTTCTGCTCCAGTGGACACCTCACCTGCATTTCCACCCACTTGTGTCTTCATACTTCTACATTCGTTAAGTGCTTACTTGGTGTCAGGCCCTAAGTTCAAGTACTGAGGGTAAACTCTGGAAGACAAGCCTTGATTCGATCTCATGAAACCTCTAGAGCAGGACCTTTTCTAGGCCGTGGGATCCTCCCTAAATATCCATGAAGATGTTTGTGTGTAAGTGTGTATTTCTTTGAGGAGAGGGTCTACAGATACTGAGAAGGTTCTATTAGTTGAGACGGTTTAAAACATTGCTCCGAGGAGCAGAATTTGGCTCCTTGAGCATAGAAGCTCTGCAGGAGACAAGGCCTGGACACCTGGACCAAAGTTTAAGCCCTTAGAGATGCAAAGGACCTGGATGCCCGTGGACAGAGGAAGAAGAATGTGTGGGTAGGGAAGGGATAAAGAAAGGGACAGTGTGCCGATCCATAATGCACATAGCCTGCCATGAACTTGACTATTTGTGTGATATTCTTTTGACATTTTCCCAATAGTCCTTTTTTTTTTTTTTTTTTTTTTCCTAACTGATCCCTTTCTGTGGGAGGTAAGAATGGATGAAGTGCAGGGTAGCAAGGACAGTTCCCTCCAGGAGGTACTCCATAAATGTAGGAAGGGAATTGCTATGGGATGGTAATAACAGCACTGTGCTGATTTTTGCAATTTTAAACCCAATATCTGTTAATAGTCCCTGCAGTGCAATTAACTTCAACTTAGTACAATTCAGTGGCACATGCCTGCCATTTGGTGGACATGTAACAAACATTTGTTAAATTGAACTGAAATAAAAGAATAAAGAAGAGCATAGGAGTAGAAATGGCCAGCCCACATCATCTTCCACGTGCTGCAGAGGTCTAGACTGGAGGCCCAGTTTTGAGTTAGTTATGAGCTTTGTGGCTTGGGAATATTTAATATTTTTTAATTATTAAATTAATTAATTTAATTAATTTAATATTTTTAAACTAAATGGGAGAATATGTATCATATGCTTAGTGAAAGGCTATTAAGTGCCCAATAAATGTTAGCTGCTAGCACTGTTATCAATAATTTGTTGTTAATAATCACTATTATTACTATTAAGGATATTATAGTAACTTTGAACTTTGGTTTTCTTAATGGAGAATTAAGATAATAATTGCTGTTTACTTTATCTTGACAGTAATCACAAAGACACTTTGGAAGCTATAGACAGCCCTCACTGCATAGCCCATAAAAGAAAGCATGGTAACAGAGGTTTTTGCTGTAGAACAGAGTAACTCAGGCATATTACATGGGGGCTCAACTGACTGGCAATATAAGGAAACTTTTAAATATAATATTTTAAAAAGATGAAAAAATGGCTGGGTCAGAAGGTAGAAGTTGATCTATGCCAAAGTGTTGAAACAGGAAAGAACGGTAGCTGGACTCAGGGCAAGTAAGGCAATGAAGACTGGGACACTGCTCTGTGTGGAACTAAGAGAGCATTGCTGCCAGTGTGATGAGGGGACAGAGCCATTCCAGGCTTGGCATCTGGACAGCAATAGCTTGAGCTTGGAGCAGAAGAGTATTCATGTCAGAATCTACATTCTACTTTGCAAAATTAGTTCAGAGATCATTTTTGAGTTAATGAGAACATTTTATCGGTTATGCCAAATTTGGACAATGCCTAAGAAAGCCAGTCAGCACCTGTATGTGTTGCTAATAATAGAAAGGAACCTAATATTTACACACAAAAGCAACCTTCAGCCAAGCATCACAGAACATTTCCTGGCAATGTAATCTTTATCAGGTGAGATAGAGAAGTTGATAGAAGTTTTATGTTCCAGCTCCCTTGTTATCCTAAGAGACAATTCTAGCAAGAGCAGAACTATTGACACTAGGAATTCTTGTACTTAACTGCCAATAAACTGAGGGATAGAATTTCAGGTCTATTTCAGGGACACGTGATCAAGCAATAGCAGCAACAGCCGTAGTAAACGCTTACACAGGACAACAACCCTGTCACGTGGGTAGTATTACTATCCCATTTTATGGAAGACAAACAGGGATACAGAGGTTAGACAATGTACTGAAAAATCACACGCCCAGTAAGTGGCAGAGCTAGTCTCTGAACCCAAAGAGTCTTGGTCCAGAGAATGTGCTTTTAACCAGGACACTCTACTACCTCTCAATTTTAGCCATCATAACCAGTATAAAGTATACCCATGACTTTGTGGGATAAAGCTGTGGGACTAAGACCATAAACTTCAGGGGCCGTTTTCTATTCTATCTCAGAATTTCCTTGGAAGGAAGACGTCTGTCTAGAGTATACATTTATTAGAGGTGAGACTCTTGTCTTGTATATATCCTCTGGGGTCTAATAATATCCTCTCATGATGCATCAGTGCTCAGTAGAATGAGTTGAAGTAAACCAAATAGTCCCTCTGGTGTTTTTCCCCTTGACATAAAATTGTTTGTTACTGAATGAGGAAGGAATGTGGGAAGGCACAACTCTACCCCAACTCCCAAGGGCAACCTAGCCTTTGCTTGTTAATCCTCTTATGGTCGAATACTTTCACCCAATCCTGACTCAGGTCTCAAGGCCTGGTTCTTTTCTCTCCCTCTCCTGTGTCTGCTGATGCCAGCCAAGGGAATCTCTTGGTACTGCCGTTGGCTAGCCGGCTGACAGACCTGGGTTGGAGTCTTAGCAGTGGGACATTCTAGCTGTGTGGCCTCGGGCAGGTCATCCCATTCCGCCACTCTAAGCTGAGTCTCACCATGTATGAAATGAGGGTAATTATCTCACTTCATGGAAAACACAGGGATGCTTGGGAGACTTAAATAAGATGACACCTCTAAACACCTGGCACGGTGCTTGGCACAGGGTAGCAAGGTGCTCAAAGGATTGAAACTGGTGTTCTAGTTAGACTGGGACTTCCTTGCTTCCTGGAGTCATGTCTTATACTTCTTTGTGGAGATTCCCTCTCCACTCTCTCCATCCCTCACCCTGCCCTCTCCTCACCCTCCTCAACTCCTTCACTTCTGCCTCCATTTCCATCACTAAAATCGGTATTTGCTCATTTATTGCTTATTGTGCTTAACCAATATTTGGGATTTTTTTGATTCTGTCCCAGGAGATATTTGGCTATCGGACTCAAGGCTGCCGGAAAAGTCTCTGCCTTGCCGGATCCATCTTCTCATTTGGAATCCTCCCCTTGGTGTTTTACTGGAGACCAGCGTGGCATGTATGGGCACATTGTGTCCCATGTTCCTTGCAAGAAGCAGACACTGTGTTGCTGAGGACAACAGTAAGTGTGTACCTGGTTATGTAGCTGGTACCCCCCTTTTGTTTCTGAACAATGTGTTTTGAGATGACTGGAGGGAGATGTGCACAAGACAGGAAGCAGGTGGAGGCTCCAGTCTTAGGTTTCTTACGTGTCAAGACAGCCTTGCATCTAGCAGGAATTCAATAATTTGTGTATGGTCAATAGCAAAGACATGGAACAAACCTAAATGCCCATCAATGATAGACTGGATGAATAAAATGTGGTACATGTACACCATTGAATACTCTGCAGCCATAATAAAGAACGAAATCATGTCCTTTTCAGGACATGGATGGAGCTGAAGCCATTATCCTTAGCAAACTAATGCAGAAACAGAAAATCAAATGCCTCATGTTGTCACTTATAAGAGGGAGCTAAATAATAACACATAGACACACGGAAGGGAACAACACATATTGGGGTCTGTCAGAAGATGGAGGGTGGGAGGAGGGAGAGGATCAGGAAAAACAATTAATGGGTACTAAGCTTAATACATGGGTGATAAAATAATCTGTACAACAAACCCCCGTGAAGCAAGTTTACCTATATAACAAACCTGCACATGTACCCCGATCTTATATATAAGTTAAATTAAAAATTGTAGATGGTGAGGTTTGATTAAAAAGAGCTATTTCACAATATATTTCTTTTAAAATTGTGAGTTTTGTGAATGCTAGAGCAGGGAACAACCATGTTAATAGCTAAAAATAACAGGAACTGTGAAGTAGTCAAGTCAGGGTATAGGCTACTAGGTTCACACTGACCCTTCCTCTCGATTCCTGATACAACCCACTCCCTGCACTGGAGTGACCCCTGAAGAAAAGAAGGGAAGGGGTGGGGAGCATCCCTCTGAGGAGGATGCTGCGTGTCCCATTTGATTGATGACAGCATGTCACATTCTGCAGATACACTAGGGTAAAAAATGCAGCCATCTTGCCCTTGAAGTCGTTGCCTCTCTTCTGTTCATAAAAGCCCCTGGCTTTGGGTAGGATTCCCTGTATTTCCTTCCGTACCAATTCCTCACAGCACTCATAGCACTCAGACAACATGCATCATCCCTGCGGGACTGTCAGCTTCTCAAAGGAAGCGACCATCTCTGAGTTGTTAACTGCTGCAGCCCCAGTTCCTGCATGTGGTAGTGATCCCATGACTGTGTGGTGGCTGACGGGTTGAAGTGGGTGTTTCTATTAAAGACAGTGAAAGGACAGTCTCCTAGAGGACTCTCTTCTGGTTGACTTTTACTGAGTGTTTATAAGAATGCATCGGTCCAAATGACCCAGAATGACAACCACATTCTTGATAAATCAACCTCTGTTGGGAGTTTAGCTTCCTTTTATATATAACCATCTCTCTAGATCCGTATTCTATTTAATGCAGTGAGAGAGGAGGATAGCAATAAGCCTTATAACTGGCCAGAAAAATCTACATTTCAATCTGAAATCTAACAGAGATGAGGCTAAACTCCCATGAAACTGAGAACTGGAGGAAGTTGGTCTTGGTTGACTTGCTCCATTGGGACCAGCCTCACCTTTCATTTCTGGATCTTGGTCCCTTCAAAAAATACTTGTTCTGACCAGGGGTGATGGCTCACATGTGTAATCCCAGCACTTTGGGAGGCCAAGGTGGGTGGATGACCTGAGGTCAGGAGTTCGAGACCAGCCTGACCAACATGGAAAAACCCCATCTCTACTAAAAGTACAAAATTGCCGGGCGTGGTAGCACATGCCTGTAATCCCAGCTACTCCAGAGGCTGAGGCAGGAGAATCTCTTGAACCCAGGAGGTGGAGGTTGCAGTGAGCTGAGATCATGCCATTGCACTCCAGCCTGGTCAACAAGAGCTAAACTCTGTCTCAAAAAAAATAAATAAATAAATAAATAAATAAACCAAAGAAAAGGAAAGAAATACTTGTTCTTTGTTCTAGCTTAGCTGATATAGGTGATAATTGAGGCATCTTCCCACAGGTTCGGGTTCAACTATAATTTTATTAGAGATCCTTAGAGAATAAGCTTTAAGACTTGAAGGAAGCAAGAGATTTTTGTGGTAAAGAGCAAGTAATATTGGTGATGTTGAGCTGGAGCTGTGCTTCGCTGATGCCTCGTGTCATCCTTCCTGAAGACTCACAGGATGTGCACAAAAGAAGAGTGCCTGGCACCCCACATAAGACTTCTTCATTTGATGGGGGAGGAAATGGGGCTAGAGAGGTGACACGATTTCCCCTAGCCCACGTGTGAGTGAGGGGCCTCACTAGGACTAAGTCCCAAGAGTCCTGGCTCCTAGTCAAGGGCTTTTCCACTGAACTGTATTTAGACCAGGGTTCCTACACTTCAACTGGCATCCGAATAATCTAGAGAGACTATCAGAACAGCTTGCTGGGTCCTAGTCCCAGAGACTCTAGTTCATTAGATTTGGATTGAGACCCAAGAATTTGCATTTTGACAGGTTCTCAAATGATGCTAATGATTCTGGTAAGGGGCCATATTTAGAGAAAAACTGCTGTAACTAGTTTTCACTTCCATTTGGGAGCTCACTTGTTCACTTCGTCCTTGGGAGAGAAATAGAGACCTAGACATTTGATTGATGGCTCAGATGGTATATATTTATCACCTGAAAGAGAAGAATCCAGATTCAGTGAAGTGTTATGAGTGGCCTTCCCATACATAGCCTGAGTGCCTTTCTGGGGCAGGAGTAAAATTTGCTTTCCAGGGCTCAGAGCAGGGACATGAGTATCTATGGAAGACTCCATGTGGGCCCTTTTGTAGATCAAACCCTCCAAGGCAACTTAAGAATCTATCAGATTATTATTTTCTGGCATGAACATAGTTTAACTGTACGCTACAAGTACATCTGTGTGCCCTCACCTCGTTCTCAGAGGGTAATGCTTTTGCTGCAGTAGAAACAGAACCGCGTTCTGCCTTTCAGGGTCCATCAGCAAACTCTTCAGATCTGAGATGGTCTGCTCAGCTGAGCTGTGCTCTCTGAGTTGCTGGCAGAGTTATGGCAGACGAGAATAAGAGGAAATGGGCAAGGAAATGGAAAAGGAAGGGAGGAAAATAGGTAAGAGGAAAATGAAGAGGGAGGAAAGAGAAAAAAATTCACTAAGAGTGAATTAAAAAAGAGTGTCACTACATGAGGAGATGATGTGTTTTGGGATTTGGAGTCAAACGTTTTGATTTCTTGTCCTAGTACTTTAGGTTTGTTACGTAACTTTTCAGGGCCTCAATTTCACCGCTTGTAAAATGGGGCTAGTGTGAGAATGAAGGGCTGTTGTCGATGTAAAAGGCATTTGCAAACGAAAATGCATGATCAAAGACCGCTTTGATTGTGTGTCTGTGTGTCGTTGCTCAAGCCATTCCAAAAGTGTTGTATACAAAAGAGCTTGCTATGCACAAGGGGTACCCGCGTCTAATGGTCTTGCTCATCTGGATAATGTGCCTTTTCCTTATTAGCCAGGAGCCTGGCATTCCCTTCTGGGACAACGGACATGAGGGAAGGTTTTCTGTGACTGGGAATCTCCAGCTCTCATCCATACTCAGCCAGATGATCTCTCCTAGTTGCATGTAGCCAGCTTTGCAAGTGCACATATACTGGAAAGACTCAAAAAAGCTTTGGTGCCCCGGGAGCTGCATTCCATCATCCTGCCTCTTTCTTTGCATCTTTGACAGTCTATCAAGCCCCTGTCGAATTTCACTGCCCCTCCACAGCTAATCAGAGCAGTCTAAGCCAGCTTCAGTCTTGCCTTTTTCATCTTGATTTCAACTTTAATTTTTAATTACCTGCTCTTGTGTGTCATTTTAAATGGATCTGCTATGCCAGAGACTCTCCAAATAAATGAGGTTCTAAATTAGTCTTTATGTAATTAGACAAGAACTCAATTATTTCAAACATTCTTACTATCTGAGACTTAGATAAAAATAAGCTTTGGGCACCAATAGTTTAAAAGTTTGCTGCTAAGTTATTTGCATTAAAATGACACTTTAAAAAGATTTTATTTGAATTATATTACAATAGCTGGACTGTAACGATTTTCCATTAAGGAGGACTGGATGACTCCTACCTGAAAATGTGTTGCGTATCTGTTCTTCATGTTATTAAAAAATCAGTACTTGCTATTTATCATCAATCTCACGCTGGTAAGATTACAGATCATTATCACAGATACTGATTAGGTAGTCATTTCTTGACATTAAAAAAAAAAGAAAAAAAGACTGTGACTGAAAGTCTTCAGTACACAGTTTATTTTCAGTTCTTCTTTTATTAAGGACTCCGAGAGAATTTTTCTGAAAGATAAGAGTAATTAGGTTTTTATTTTATAATTTAAAAAGTGGCATTCTGTTCAGTATTCATCTACTTCTGAATTTTAACCGATATCAGTAGCAATGCCACATTTCTGTGCAAATGACATGATTTCTATTCGTTGTTTTGAATTCAGATGCTCCTGATGATTTTCATAGCTTCCATCTTTATTGTCATTACAAACACATTTTCCCTTCATTGTCATTGTCGGTTACATGTTGTCAAAGACCCGTGATGAGCAGAGGAGAACTTTGTGATGATTAGCAAATTGGCCTGACTCAAGGCACTTCCGTTTGATGTTTTAATGGGGAGCATTTTCGCTTCAGTTTCAATTAAAGATGTCAGGGCTAGGAGCGTTAGTTCAAAAACTTAGAAACTCTGCAAATCAGTCACGCAAATGTCATCTTAAAGTTGGCCAGCATACCAGTATTCTTGTCAGGCGGCAGCATCTGTGTTCACGGAGTCCCTTACCTCCTCTCCTCCCAACTCCTCCTCTGCAACTTGGTCTCTCAGCCCATGCTTCCCACACCAGGACCACTTTCTACTGGAACAAGACACAGTTTTGTGCCTGCTTATAAAGTGTCTTCTGATAATTCCTTCTCCCCTCCATTCATGCATGCATTCATTCGCTTATGTTTTCAATGAGTTAGTATTTACTACACACCGACCATGTATCGGACAGTGGCACAGGCACTGGGAACGTAACAGTAAACAAAACAAATGGAAATCCTTGTCCTTACAGAGTGATTTGCTAGTGAGGAGTCAACACACACACATACTTTCTCTTTCTCAAGTAAATGTAAAAAGTAGGTGTTGTTTCTACTGACTAAAATCTCCTCATTCCTCAGCTGTATCACCTTCTCTGTTAATTCTTTGTTGATTTGTTCTTTGCCCCAGTTCAGAAGGGAAGGAGTGAATCACCTGTCCTGCATTAGCTCTGGGTTTTCATTTGTGACCGCTGTAGTGCTTTTTACCTTATATTAAAATACTATTCACTTTACAGTTTATGAAGCAGTATGTCATTGATTATTTAATTCTCATAACAACCCTGGAAAATGGGCATTATCATCTCCATTTTACAGATGAGGATACAGACAGACCAAATGACTTTACAACCCAGTAAATATCAAAGCCAGGCTTTCCTTCCTTCTCTCTCTCTTTCTTTCCTACATTTGAGGAGCACACATTGCATGCCAGCCAACAGTGCTGGCTCATGGGCAAGTGTGTGAGTGCGTGTGATTAATAAAACCAGGGTTCTTGACCTCATGGAGTTAGTCAGATCACTACACAAATAAATGTAAAAATCCACCTCTTAAAAGTACTCCTTCCGAAAGGTTCATGGTTATGGTAGGATTATATAATAGAGATTTGTCTAAGTCAAAGCAGTCAGGGAAGGCTTTCTGAGCACCAAAGGATAAGAGTTAAAAGGTGACAGTGGCTGCTGGGGGCAGGCACATGGAGAGTGACACAGGTAGAGGGAATATGGGGGCAAAGAACTGAAACCTAAGTCTTTCTCTAAGTCCTGAGTCTTTTTTTTTTCCTCACTATGCTGCTTTCCTTTTTATAGCTTTTGATCCTTTAAAATTATAAGCTTTCTATTCCTGGAACTTCTCAGCCTTTTTTTTTTCCCCCTGGACAGTCTAGATTATAAGCTTTTTGAAGACAGTGATTGTGGTTTACGTTTCATTCCCCATGGCACCTAGCACATGGCCATAGCAGGGCTTAATTAATTTATAAGTTGAATTAAGTCGAATCTATAATAAATAGTCTCACTGTTTCTTCCAGAATTTTATCTCAAGGGTACTAAAGTGGAATGTCACAGTTGAGGAAAATAGTATAGCATTATGTTTCATTATGTTTCATAATATAGCATTATGTTCTTTCAGGTACACATTCCCACTTCCGAATCCTGCTCTCCTACCCACTCCCCTACCCGGCCCCATTTCAGTCTGGTTTTTCATTAGACATCTTGCCAGAAATCTCCGAGATTCTGTGAGCTGACCTCTGAGAAATGACTCGATGTTAAGATAAAACGTTTTGAGGCTATTATCCTTTATAATACAGGGCCATTTATATTATGACTTAACAATTTGCTAAGTCTTTACATATAGTTGTCTCATTTGGTCCTTGCCAGTAGAGTTTATTTTTCTCCCATTTTACAGATGGAGGCATAGAGAAATTAAACAAAATTCTCAGGGTCCCATAGCTGTAAGATGAGAGCTGAACTAGAGTTGGAACTAGAGATCTAATTACTCTCTGCCCAGTGACCATATTCTACAGAGACAGCATTGTGAAGTGGTTTAAGAATAAACTCTAGATTCTGAGTACCTGGATTTGATTCCCAGCACTGCTCTTGACCTTGGGAAGTATATTTACCTGCTAGGCTTCAATAGCAGAATACCACACACTGGGTTTTGCTGAAACAAGAGAAATTTATTGTTTCATAGTTCTGGGATCCGGAAGTCCAAGATCTAGGGCCAGCAGAGTTGGTTTCTGGTGAGGCCTCTCTTCCTGGCTTGAAGAAGGCTGTCTTCTCACTGTCTTCATGGGGTCTCTTCTCTGTGCTCTTGTGCTCCTGGTGTCTCTTCATCTCATATGGACATTAGTCCTATTGGATTAGTGTGTACCCTTATGGCCTCATTCAACATTAATTACCTTCTTAAAGGCTTTATCTCCAAACATATTGGGGGTGAGGGCTTCAACACATGAATTTTGAGGGGACACAACTCAATTCATAACAGACAGGTTATTTAACCTCTTTTTGCCTCCATTTTTTTTCTGTTAACTGGGGCTAGTAATAATACCTGTCTCCTTGTGAGGACTAAGCATGTGATATGTGTAAAGTTCTGAAATAAAGACTGCTTGGCGTGCAGGCATTCCATGGGCATTAGTCAACTTTTTACTACACACTTTTATCTCCAGAAGTTTCAGTCAATGAACCAGTTAATCCACTGCTCCATTTCCCCTCAGAAAACAACTACAAAAATGAGCAAGCCCCAAATCCTGGTCTCTCCAAAAAATGTATACTGAGTTTTCTAGATTTCCTTGTTTTGTATACAAACATGAACATAGGCTTTGCTTTGTTAATAACCTCATTGTGTTGTCCCTTCCTCCTCTTTTTTTTGGACAACATATACTGAGATAATAATTATTGTGAGAATTTCTCCAAAACTTAGAACTTTATGTATCTTATAACTAAATCCTGTATTCTAGCCAATGTCATCTTTTTTCCAAGCTAAAAAACATTGGGAATATGAGGTCAGAATGTTAAGAGCATCAGCGAGTCTGGCCGAGAGAGGGAAAGAGAAAGAAAAAAAAATGAAAGATATAAAAATGAAAGAATTATACCAAAGTTATGGGTCTATAAAGGCAGTGCAGTGTTTTAGAATAGCCTGAGAAATTTATTATTACATTATCCATAATCCTCTAGGTATTTCACCTTAGCTAGAGTTTAGTGTTTTAGCATTGCAATGTATCCATCTCCAGGAGAAAATTACTCATTTTCTAATGTCTCATTGGAACTTTGAAATGGGTTCTTCTTAAGGCAAGCTCAGAACTATATTTTTTTTGTGTGGTGAACTACACAAGAGAAGTCACAGCATTGGCCTGAACTTGAAATGACCATTATATTGCTTTTAAATTTCAAGGGATGAGGTTCTTATGGTAAAAGGATAGAATTAGGTAAGCAAGATATGTTAGTCTGTTCTCACGCTGCTAATAAAGACATACCCGAGACCGGGTAATTTGTAAAAGAAAGAGATTTGACTCACAGGTCAACATGGCTGGGGAGGCCTCAGGAAACTTACAATCATGGTGGAAGGGGAAGCAATCACATCCTTCTTCACATGCCAGCAGCAAGGAGAAGTGCCAAGCAAAAAGGGGAAAGCCCTTTATAAAACCATCAGATCTTGCAATAACTCACTCACTATCATGAGAACAGCATGAGTGTAACTGCCCCCATGATTAAATTACCTCCCACTGGGTCCCTCTCATGACATGTGGGGATTATGGGAAATATAATTCAAGATGAGATTTGGATGGGGACACACCATATCACAAGATAACTTGCTTCATTCAAATCTAAAAGTTTATCTGGCATTTCCAGGGTCAGAAAGTACAAAGCCATAGGAAATAAAAAATGTCCAGGTTTCTTCCTCTGTTTTTCAGTCCAGGTCAAACACTGGTCCTTTTTATACATTCGACTTTTGAAATGCACTCTTGAGTTCTTGTAAAACCTATTTTTTTAGAGTTCAAGGACTGATCTGGTTAATATTTTTGATAAAGAGGAGGTAAAGCCTTCTTAATGAGACCTGAGGTGTAAAAAGTCCAGTTTTGCTAGGCAAGCACTTTGGATTGTTTGCATTATAAGCCAATTATTTAAAATGGTAGCTCCTCTGGTACATTTAGGTATTTTACAAATCATTACCTGCTTTGAAGAGAGCTGGGAAACAGACTAAAGTAGAAGAAGCCATTTCCGGGTAAAGATGCTGCTTTTCCACAAAGGAAAAATTGAGAGACTTTTAGAGTTTCCTCAAAGGGAGAATAAGTTCCTACTTACAGAAAGATCTCAGAAACAACATGCTATGAAAAATGAGGCACAGAACGATACCATCTGTTGCCTCCCTGCTATGGGCCAAACCTTGGATCAGACACATTATGTATTATTTCATTCGATCCTTCAAACATCCATGAAATTTGGTATTATCTCCATTTTCTAAATAAAGAAAATTAGCTTCAGACAGTTGTAAGACAGTTTAGAGCTGGGATTTGAGTTCAGGCCTCAAGCCTGTGCTCTTTCCATATTTGACAACCCCAAAATGAAAAAAGAGAAGTCAGTGATTTTGCCTGAAGTGACCACTTCACATTGGTGTACTTTCCTTCCATTTCTTTGCTTTTTTTCCCTTAAAAAGCTGGGTGATTTGACAGAGTCCTCAGCAGGGTAATATACAAGAGAGAAGTCAGTGTCACTCCTCTACTCTAAGCAAAAGGGTCATCTAGCTGCCCTATCTTTTATTTTTTCTATGTAATTCTACTTTGTTTCATACAGAATTATGAGTTATTGGGGTTAGGAGTAAATGGGGATGACAGGAAATGAGCTTAAAGGCAAATATATCCAATCACCTTTGATGTGGTAATATTATGAACTATAAGAAGATGTAGGTATATAGATGAATGTCAGTTTTTAATACACACCTAGACTAAGGCATACAGTTGGTGCACTGGATTAATATGGCCTTTGAGAACTTGAACACTTTGCTTTTCCCCTTTTAGGCACTACAGTCTGGAGGTCTGTCTTTTGTCACACAGGGCCAGAGAGTGACAGCTTGATTTCAGGAATTAGATTCTATGCTGTCAGGAGAGCACATTGTGAGAAACTAGATACTATTTGTCACTTGGTACAGAATTCAAGGTGATTTTTACATGCAAGCCATAGACACCATGGGACCACTTGTTGAAATAAAGAGAAGGGGCCAAGATTTGGAATGGAAAGATCTGGACTCAGGTCTCAGTTTTACTCCTACTACCAATTTCAGACTGGCTTGAGCAATTCTTAGTCTTGCTGATGATCAGTTTTCTCATCTGCAAAATGGAGATAATTATCATACCAACATTAGAGAATTGTAAGCCTAAAATAACATAACAAAATTTCTACAAACTGCTATGTAATCATATGAAAATTAGTTGTTAATATTATTTTAATTCACTGGAGATGATTAATAGTTGCTGTCTTCCTAATTGTCCTCACTTAGTGGCCAGAGGTCTCTGATCTTGATGGCTCTTTTATAATTTGTGTTCCTGTTTACCTACAAATTATACATTTTCTTACCAAATTTGTCATTGAAACTATGTTCTGTAGAAGTCCCAGTTCAGGCTCTACATAAAAATGGCAGTCCAATCAAATTATATTTTGTAGCAAAAATGTAGAATAAAGTGGAAGGTTGGAGGGGACTCGAGGAGGCAAGCAAGAGTGGGGATGTGACTGTTAAGTCCCTCCTCTAATACTTACCAAGTATGTCTTTCTTTCCATGCCAACTAAATGGGAGAATAATTAACTGCAACAATTCCATAGGGGTTTTGACATTAAATGAAATAATACATATAGGGCATTATGTGCTTAGAACACTAAGTGTGAAATAAATATTAACTGTTATTAGAAATGGGAAGTTCTTATTTAAAAACTGCTTTGATGAAGTCAAAAGCAAAGCTATATAATGCTGAACTATGTCGAGGTTTGTTCAAGAGAGTTGGTTGCCTACTCTACCATACCTAGACCATGTCTATCAGATCACTGGCTTAGTCATTGAAAATTTAACTCTGTTCCACCATTCTTAGGCTCATCATTCTTAACTCCATACAATTTGATTTGAATTGACTTAGTCACCTTTTTTTTTAAATCCATAGGATAACAGCCAATTTCACTGGCTTTTAAAATTGATTAATTAATTAACATTCCAATTTCTATTAAGGTTTTGTTGGCTTCCTTCCCTTCTTCATCTCTCTCTCTCTCTCACACACACACACATACACACACGCGCATGCACACAGAATCTGTGCAAAGCCTGGCTGAAGTACAGACATGTGTCATACACAATTCTCACCCACAGTCCAAGAGAAGTGGTAAGGTGGATAGGCAAAGGGTAAAATGTGTTGGGAATCTCGAGAACACTGATGACTTAGAGGAGAGATCACCCAGAGAAATTAGGGAGGTTTTCAGGACGTGAACTCTGACCTGGACCCTGAAGGATGGTAGACTCCAGCCATGTAAAGACTTAAGGAGAAAAGAGAAGAATATGTACTACAGGCAAGGAGGCAGCAGGAGCAAAGGCATACAGATGGTCTCCTCTTTCTTAGGAGGACCAATATACGAGATTAGCTACAATGATTGTATCTTCCCCTCCCTGCCTTTTGCAGAGTCAGCTAGGGCATTCTTCATAGCAAAAGTGGGTGTGGTGGTGGAGACAATTCCCAGCTCTGACCTACATTTCCCAAGCATCACATTGTTCCCACGTTTGACTTTTTCTTTTATACGTCTTAAATCCTGAGGTTTATCAGTCATCTGGGTGGGTTTTATGTCTACTATTTACCCGTTCAGATAATAACCACTGTCAAATCAGTTTCTAAGGGACCATTGTGGTATCTGTTTCTCAATCCTGTGCTTCTCCCTCTAATTTTACTCTGTGATGAAGTAATCAGTGAACTGCAAAGGGAAGCAATTTTAATTAGGGTCATGCAATAAGGTGCCTTCTTTAACCCCACCTGTGCTAACATCTTGACAATTACCTTGGGCAGGTTCAGTACATAGATTCAGTCTTTTTCATCCATTCTTCAGACTCTTACTGAGCAGGTCTCAGTGCTTCACATGAATGGGGATAAGGAACAATAAAACATGGTCCCTACATTCCAGGTAGTCTAGAAGAACTAAGAGAATACAGGCAAAAAGTGATTAAGACCACATTTTTTTGGAGTTAACGAAGTGACAGGTTTTGTTTTTTTTTCCCCCTGGTGGAAGGGTGTTAATGAGGCTGTTCTGTAGGAGGTGGAATTTGAGTTAAGCCTCGAAAGATGGGGATGGTCATCAGGCCATGGGCTGAAAGGTGATGCAGTGAACTAGGTCTTACCTGCGAATGAGCCTCCTGACCCTCAAGCTTTGTGATGCGTCAGTGCCTCATCTTCATAGCTAGATTCCTCAATCAATGATGAGAGGTCTTTTTCCCTCAAAGTTCTATATCCATCAGCTTTCAGAGGCAAACCATTCTGTCTAGAACGTTCACGAACTCCAAACACTTACAGAATTATATTAAAATGGTGTTTTTCAGGTTGAATTTTAGCCTGCTGACCTCTCTTAACTTCATGGGGGTTTTGATATCTATCTCCTCAGGATGAATTCCGAATTTACTCTTGGAAAAAGGTAATATGGATCTACCTGTCAGCATTAAACAGCGCATTTGGTCTCACTCCTGACCACCCTCTCATTACAGATGAGGAGTATATCATAAATAGAGCCATAAGAAAGCCAGACCTAAAGGTAAGTAAACGTATGGCTACTGCTGATGTCGGAGAGATTTAATCTTTTTTCCCCTCAAGTGTGAAGTTAAATGCAGCTCCTCCGTGGTGCCAATCCTCATTTGATGGTGTATATTGAAAACGCGAACTTTGGAGCCAGACAGTTCAAATCTCAGCTTCATCCTTCTAAATAGTGCGACCATTGATCTTAACTCTGCTGAGCCTGTTTTCTCGTCTACAAAATGATGGTAATAATACCTATTTCTAATATGGATTGATCAAATTCAATAAATTTAGAAATACAAAGATTAAAGTAGTTCCAAGTATATAGCAGATGCTCAATACATACTTGTTCTATTTTCTTTTCCTTTCTTAGAGGTAGGATCTCACTATGTTGCAGTGGCTGTTCACAGGCACATGATTATAATACACTGCAGCCTCAAACTCCTGGGCTCAAGTGATCCTCCTACCTCAGCCTCCCTAGTAGCTGGGATTACAGGCATGTACTGCCCAGCCCAGTTCTTACATATTAGCTCTTAATAGTATTGTGTCCTATATTACAATCTATGTAACAGGGTTAATCTTATATTAAAGGTAATCCCCCAGGGATATCCCAGGAGGTTTGCTTATGCCTGCAAATATGACCTTATTTGAATTCTTGTCATTCAAATGTATTTGGGTTGCTCCCTCTTCACCCTATTAAATTAGTTCTGCTTGGATTATGACTAGTTAACATTCATATTAAAAACATTTTGTAAGACAGAATGTCTTCTCTTACATTTATGTATGAGTAGTCAGCTGTTTAAATTAGTTTTATGAGCTCAAGGTCAGTCATTTAAAATAATAAAAGTAAATTATGAGCAATTTTCCTATTGTCAATTGTTATCACCCAGTTGTCTTTGTTTTTGAAATGGAGTTTCATTCTTGTTGCCCAGGCTGGAGTGCAATGGCACTGTCGTGGCTCACTGCAACCTCTACCTCCTGGGTTCAAGCAATTCTCCTGCCTCAGCCTCCCAAGTAGCTGGGATTATAGACACCTGCCACCATACCCAGCTAATTTTTGTGTTTTTAGTAGAGACGGAGTTTCACCGTGTTGACCAGGCTGGTCTTGAACTCCTGACCTCAGGTGATCAACCAACCTCAGCCTCCCAAAGTGCTGGGATTACAGGGGTGAGCTACTGTGCTCCACCTGCCCAGTTGTCTTAGCTGCCCAAATAAACAAAAACAAAGGAGGTCAAGTACCTCCAAATAATAGTTGCCCTAATCTGTTAGATATCCATTCGCCTGGAGAAATAAGCTTCCCAGATAGCCTATGTTCTCATAGTTTCATTGCTCTGAAATTCTAACATCTTTAGTAGCATCAAATAAATAAGTGAACAGATAAATGAAGAAATGGCCAAGTCAACACACAGAATTGCAGGAGGGGCAGGGGTCTTGAAATGAAAGTTGTGACAGGTGTACTGCCTTCATTCACCAGCTATGGCGTAGGCAGTTTGGTTAGTTACTGCCTCTCTGGTCTTGAGTGTCTTATTTATAAAATAAAAGTAATACCCCTTCTTTGCCTTTCTCAGGGCTGTTATGAACGTACAATGAGACGACGGGTATTAAGGTCATTTGTGAACTTCAATGAACTATGCTAGTAACAAAACTTTCATTAAAGTCAGAAGAGCTGTCATGGGCTCAGCCTTGATGGCAATAACAGCCTTACCAAGAGGGTAACATTTAGGGGCATTTAAAGGAGGGGTCCCCAACCCCGAGGCCACTGATCGGTGCCCTGTCCGTGGACTGTTAGGAGCCAGGGCGCACAGCAGGAGGTGAGCTGCCGGCAAGCTGGCGAGCATCACCGCCTGAGTTCTGCCTCCTGTCAGGTCAGCAGCAGCATGAGATTCTCACAGGAGTGAAATCATTAATATTGTGAACTGCTCGTGTGAGGGATTTAGGTTACAGTGCTCCTCATGAGAATCTAATGATTGCCTGATGATCTGAAACCATCACCCCATCCCCAACATTCGTGAAAAAGTTGTCTTCCACAAAACCGGTCCCTGGTGCCAAAAAGGTTGGAGATCACTGGTTTAAAGGAAGTCTGAAGATGACAGCAAAGAACTATGTCAGGTTTGGAAACACAGGCTAAGAGGAGAAGCTAAGGACCATCTTGCGGGGTTGCAGGCAAAGCTAACACCCAGTGCTTAACCTGTTAAACAAGTTGCTCTTATAACATGTTCTAACAAGAAATCACAAGCAGAAAGCCCGGGGAGAGGAGATCTTCCTGATTCCTGAGCAGAAAGATGAAATTCACCCCGCAGCAGATATTTGATTTCCTAATTGCTGTTTCCTGGTCTGGATTTCCAGGAAATGGGCAAATAAACTTCATCTCTTGCAAATATTGTGCTTAACATCCTCTTACCAGCTTCCAGAGACTCTGAGAGTGATAGGGGAAGCGGATAAACTCCTGGCAGAGGTGTTTTCTCCTGGGGGAATCTCAAATGTGCTCAAAAGGTCTAGAATGGAGCCATTCTTCTCATTCTGTGAGGAATGGCTTCAGAACTTGTCGGAAGATAATGGAATTTTCTATTCTCTGGCCTGAGGTAAAACTTACCAGTAGCCTCTTTATTTCTCGTTATTGCTGCCTTCATCTACAGATGTTTCGTGTCTATTATGTTTTATACATTTTTCAGCCTCAGTGTGTGGTTTCTGCCTCTTGATAAGAGGCTCTCAAACTGATCAGGGGCCTCACATTGGAACCACGATTTGTCCTTCAAAATTTTTCTAACACAGATTTTTGCATTTATATAATTAATAAGTAGGCAGCCATCACTTTATACAGCTTTAATCCTGAAGTCAATGGATTTTCAGATTTTCCTTTGGGACTAGCTTGAATATGATATCCTTTGAGAGACTGAACTTTGGAGCCAGATAGGCTAGAGTTCGAATTCCTGGCAAGTTACTTAAAGAAAATGAACTTCAGGTGCAAAGTGAAGAGGAAAATAATATCTGCCCTACCACAGGATGATGGAAAAGACTAAACATAACATGTGAAAAGTCCTAACATGCCCCCAAAATAGTAGCTGTGATTCCAATCCTGCTGTATTTGCAAAATTGCAAAGAATACTGAAGAGAAGAGCAAATGGTGAGGCAAGACGCTTGAGATTCCAACATGTGTCATGATGGCTAACACACCCTAGAGCCTGTCGTTTACAAATATTTCCTTTGCAGATTGTGAAATCTGCAAATTAGAGAGAGATTGTGTGTCATTCCTACTGGCAGTTCACTCTAAATTGGAAATAAGGTATACTTTTTAAATGCAGTATGTTGCAACCAACCTTGCTGAAATAAATCCATTCTGTAAAATTAAAAAAAATACAGCATTTTACATGCTATTTGGTAAGTTTGAATGCCTCTGTGTGTGTGTGTGCGCGTGTGTGCACACGTGCACATGTGTACATGTACATACACCTATGGCATAGAGTTAACATTCATTTTTGGTAACCTAGACCTTGGAGCTAAGGGATTTAAACTGCATTTCTGGTTGATGTGGTTTTGCAAAGCTTTCACTCATTTATTTAATAAAAAATGTATTGAGCACTTACTTTGTGCCAGCTATATGGTCTTTCCAGTTTTAAAATGTATCTAATGGTTATAATGACGATAATATTCTTGAGCATAGAATATCTAGAGAGAAGCTGAGGTAGAACATAGACATAATCTGTCCAGTTGCCTAAATGTATTCATGGGGTAACTGAAGTGAAGAAAAATTGAGTTGAAGTTCTCAAACAGCGATTTAGCAGAGTAGCTGCAAAAGGAAGCTCTAGACACTGTTCCTCAACTTTGGCTGCACATTAAAATTACCTGAGGTAAACTAAAAATATTTATGCCCAGAATGCACTGCAGACAAAACGGAATCCTTGAGGGTGGGGACCAGATGGCAGTCTTTTTCTTTCTTTCTTTTTTTTTTGAGACGGAGTCTCGCTCTGTGGCCCAGGCCAGAGTGCTGTGGCCGGATCTCAGCTCACTGCAAGCTCCGCCTCCCGGGTTCCCGCCATTCTCCTGCCCCAGCCTCCCGAGTAGCTGGGACTACAGGCGCCTGCCACCTCGCCCCCACGCCCAGCTAGTTTTTTGTATTTTTTAGTAGAGACGGGGTTTCACCGTGTTAGCCAGGATGATCTCCATCTCCTGACCTCGTGATCCGCCCGTCTCGGCCTCCCAAAGTGCTGGGATTACAGGCTTGAGCCACCGCGCCCGGCCGGACAGCAGCCTTTTTCAAAGCTCCCCAGATGATTCCAGTGAGCAACCTGAGAGTATAATAACCGTTACTCTATGACAATACGTCAGTCTCACTGTTTCTCTTGGTGTTTAGTTAGGTCACCAGTTCATGGAAATTCACATTCACATACGAACTTGCTTAAAGAATCAGAAGCAAGAACACACAATTGTCATAAGCATCAACCCTTCCCTTTTCTCCCACTGCCAACAGTCTCAGACCCTCACTTCCTTATTTTTTTTTGTAATAACCTCCTCTTTGTTCTTTAGTATTTGCTGCCAGCCTAATCTTTTTCAGTATCTTTTATTTTCTTTCATTTTTTTTTTTTTTACTGGTTTAATGTGGCTACCAGGATTTTTAAAATTTTGTTTTTAATTGACACAGAATAATTGTACATATTTATGGGGTATAGTGTGATGTTTTGATACATGTATACATTATGTGTAAATCAAATTAGGATATTTGCATATCTGTCACCTCATAGGTTTATCACTTCTTTGTGGTGATAATATTCAAAATCCTGTCTTCTAGCTATTTTGGAATATACAGTACAATATTACTAAACATAGTCACCCTGCTCTGCAAAAGAACAACAAAATTTATTCCTTCTATCTAACTGTAACTTTGTACTGTTGACCAACCTTCCTCCATCCCATTGTCTATGCTATTCCCCCCAGCCTCTGATACCCAATATTCTGCTCTCTACTTCTACGACATCAGCTGTTTTAGATTTCACAAATGAGTCAGATCCTGCAGTATTTGCCTTATTGTGTCTTGCTTATTTCATTTAACGTCTCTTCAGGGTTCATCCATGTTGTCAAAACTGACAGAATCTCCTTCTTTTTAAGGCCAAATAACATTCCACAAAGAAAATGTATATGTACAGTTTCTTTATCCATTCATCCATTGATAGACCCTTAGGTTAATTCCATATCTTGGTTATTGTGAATGTTACTGCAATAAACATGAGAGTGCAGATATTTCTTTGACATACTGATTTCTTTTCCTTTAGATATATACCAACTATTGGGATTAAGAGATCATATGATGGTTTATTTTTAATTTTATAAGGAGCCTGTATACTGTTTTTCATAATGATTGTACTAATTTATATTCCCACTGTGTACAAGAGTTTCTTCTCTTTATATCCTCGCTAGCATTTGTCATTTTTTTTTGTCTTTTTGATAATAGCATTTTAACTGGAGTGAGGTGATAGCTCACTATGGTTTTCACGTGCATTTCCCTGGTGACCAGTGATATTAAGCATGTTTTCATTTATCTGTGAGCCATTTGTGTGTCTTCTTTTGAAAAATGTCTGTTTAGGTCTTTTGCCCATTTTCTATCAAATAGTTGTTTTGTTGGTACTGAGTTTTTTGAGTTCCTTATATATTCTGGATATTAACCCCTTGTCAGATATACAGTTTGCAAATATTTTCTTCCATTCTGTAGGTTGTCTTTTCACTTGGTTAGTTATTTCCTTTGCTGTATAGAAGCTTTTGGCTTGATGTAATTTCAATTGTCTATTTTTGTTTTTGGGTAGCTTGCACTTTTGGAGTCTTATCCAAAAAATCCTTGCCCAGACCATGCCATGTCAGACCTTATGTTTTTCTTTTAGTAGTTTTATAATTTCCCATCTTACATTTAAGTCTTTAATCTATTTCAAGTTGAGTTTTGTGTATGGTAAGATATAGGGGTCTAGCTTCATTCTTCTGCATGTGGATTGCCAGGTTTCTCAGTCTGATTTTTGTATATATATATAGATTTTTTTTTTTTTTTTGAGACAGAGTCTTGCCCTGTCTCCCAGGCTGGAGTGCAGTGGCAGGGTCTTGGCTCACTGCAACCTCAGCCTCCCAGGTCCAAGCGATTCTCCTGCCTCAGCCTCCTGATAGCTGGGATTACAGGCACCCACCACGATGCCCAGCTAACTTTTGTACTTTTAGTAGAGATGGGGTTTTGCCATATTGGCCAGGTTGGTCTCAAATTCCTGACCTCAAGTGATCCACCTGTCTCAGCCTCCCAAAGTGCTGGGATTACAGGCATGAGCCACCATGCCTGGCCTATCTCAGCATTATTTATTAAGGAGACTGTCCTTTATTCGTTGTGTGCTCTTGGCACCTTTGTTGAAAATTAGGTGGCTGCAAGCGTGTGAATTCATTTCTGTTTTCTCTACGCGGTTCCATTGGTCTATATGTCTATTTCTCTGCCAGCATCATGCTGTTTTAGTTATTATCGCTTTGTAGTAAAATTTGAAGTCAGATAATGTGATGCCTTTAACTTTGCTCTTTTCGCTCTGTTTGCTTTGGGTATCCAGGGTCTTTTGTGGTTTCACACCAATTTTAGGATTGTTTTTTCTATTCCTGTGAAGAATATCACTGGTATTTTGATAGGAATTTAATTGAATCTGTATATTGCTTTTGACAGTATGGGCATTTTTAACAAGATTAGTTCTTTCAATCCATGAGAATGGAATATCTTTTCAATTATTTTTGTCTTCTTCAATTTCTTGCAATAATGTTTTGTAAATTTCAGTGTAGAGATTTTTCAAGACCTTGGTTAAATTTATTCCTACATATTTTATTATTTTTTTTGGTTTTTTTTTTTTTTTTTTTTTTTTTTTTTTTTGCCAATGGGATAGTTTTATTTATAGCCGTTTTATTATTTTTTTGCCAATGGGATAGTTTCTTGATTTCTTTTTCAGATAGTTTGCTATTAGTTATAGAAATGCTGCTGATTTTTATACATTGATTTTGTATTCTGTAACTCTACTGAATTTGTTTATTAGTTTTTTTTTGTGTGTGGAGTCTTTAGGATGTTCTATATATGATATCATGTCATCTGCAAAAAGGGACAACTTAAGTTCTTTTCCAATTTTGATGTCTTTTGCTTCTTTCTCTTGCCTAATTGCTCTGGCTAGGACTTCCTGTAATATGTTGAATAAATGTGATGAAAACAAGCATTCTTGTCTTGTTCTAGATCTTACAGGAAAAACTTTCAATATTTTCTAATTTTGTGTAATATTAGCTGTTGATTTGCATGGCTTTTATTGTGTTGAGATGCATTCCTTCTATATCTGTTTTGTTGAGTTTTTAACATGAAAGGATGTTGAATTTTGTCAGATGCTTTTCTGTATTTGTTCAAATGATCATATGGTGTTTGTGTTTCATTCTGTTAATGTGATATTTTATGTTTATTCGTTTGTATATGTTGAATCATCCTTGTATCCTGGGATGAATTCCACTTGATCATGATAAATGATCTTTTTAATGTGATGTTAACTTTAATTTTGTTGACAACTTTTGCTTCTAGGTTTGTCAGGAATATTGACATATGGTTTTCTTTTTCGTTGTGCTCTTCTCTAGTTTTGTTATCAGGGTGATGCATAGATGAATTTGGAAATATTTTCCCCTCTTCAATTTTTTGGAATAGTTTGAGTAGAATTGGTATTCTTCTTTAAATGTTTAGTAGAATTCAGCAGTGAAGCCATCAGGTACTGAGCTTTTCTTTGATGCAAGACTTTTTATCACTGATTCAATCTCTGCTAATTCATCTGTTCACATTTTCTATTTTTTCATGATTCAATCTTGATAGCTTACATGTGTCCAGGAATTTTTCCATTTCTTCTAGATTTATCAAACTTGTTGGTATATAATTGTTTATAATAATCTCTTAGGGTTTTTTGTATTCCTTTGTTATCATTTGTAATGTCTCTTTTTTCATTTCTGATTTTGAGTCTTCCCTTTTTTCTTTAGTCTGACTAAACGTTTGTTATTTTATTTATCTTTTAAAAAAATCCAGCTCTTTGGGTTTTTTGACTGTTTGTTTTCTCGTTTTATTTACCTCTGTTCTGATCTTTATTATTTCCTTCTTTCTATTAATTTTGGATTTAGTTTGTTCTCATTTTTCCCTGAGGTGCAATGTTAGATTGTCTATTTGAGATCATTATTTTTTGTATAGAGGTATTTATTGCTATACGCTTTCCTCTTAGAACAGCTTTTTCTGTATCCCATAGGTTTTTGATAAGCTGTGTTTTCATTTTCATTTGTCTCAAGAAATTTTGAAATTTCTCTTTTAATTTCTTTGTTGACCAATGGTTGTTCAAGAGCATGTTGTTTAATTTGTATGTATTTGCAAAGTTTCTGAAGTTTTTCTTGCTTTTATTGATTTCTACTTTTATGCTATTATAATCAGAAAAAATACTTGATATGATTTCAGTTTTTAACATTTGTTAAGACTTGTTTGTGACCTAATGTATAATCTATTCTAGATACTGTTCCATGAGCAGTTGAGAAGAATGTATATTCTGCAACTGTTGAATGGAATGTTCTATAAGTGTCTATTAGGTCCATTTGGTCTATAGTGTAGTTTAGATTTGATATTTCTTTGTTAATTTTCTGTCTGGATGATCTGTTCTTTGCTGTGAGTGAGGTGTTGAAATTCTCTACTATCATTGTGTTGCAGTCAATTTCTCCCTTTGGTTTTATTAATATTTGCTTTACATATTTAGGTACTCCCATGTTGGGTGCATACATATGAGCGTTAATCCCTTACTGAATTGACTCCTTTGTCATTATGCAATGATCTTCTTTGTCTCTTTTTATAGTTTTAATTTAAAGTGTATCTTATCTGACATAAGTAAAACTATTTCTACTCTCTTCTGGTTTCCATTTTCATGGAATGTCTTCTTCCATTCTTTCATTTTCAGCCTATGTATGTTATTACTAGTTAAATGATTCTTCATAGGTCGCATATAGTTGGGTCTTTTTATGTTAGAAAGGAAAATGATTGGGCACTGCTCTTCATTAAAAAGAAAACCTTACTGAGGACTTCTGTAACCTCATTATCTGTCTAAGTAATTTCTTCTCAACTCCAATATCAGTACTTTGGTTTCAGTTTGTCTTTCTAGCTTCATTCTTCATTCTACAAATAGGCATGCTCACTGGCCTTCTTCCCCCAAACTAACTTGTGAGCAATCTCTTTAAAATACTTTCTATTTTCTCATCTGAGTAAAAGTCTTCTAATCCTTCAGCACTGTAACTCATACATCATCTCCATCATGTTGCCTTCCATCATCTTCTCTCTCTTTATGTCTACAGCATTTCAAAACCGTATTTTTTATTTTATTATGTTTTAATTTTTTTGACATGTACATATTGGACTCTATGTCTTTTTTTTTTAGAAATTTTTCCTTCTTAGTTTATAAAGTAGTAGAATGCAGAGACTAAGTTTTATTCATATATATTTTTCTATGTAGTAGGTCCATGATACATGTTGATTAAATGATGACTTCTAATAAAGAATACCATTTGTATGGTAGAAAAGCAAAGGATAAGTTAGAAAAGGATAAAATCTTAAATAAGTATGTTAAAGTTTTATCTTTGCTTTTTAAACAAATGCTTCTTTAGCCACTGGTTGCTGTTTATTCTCTGATCCTCAAACTAGAGGTTTTCTTAGTACTTTTCTTTTGCAGGTGAGATGCATAAAAGTGCAGAAAATAAGATATGTTTGGAACTACTTAGAAGGACAGTTCCAGAAAATTGGGTAAGTTATTTTAGCAAGTACAACCAAAGAAGAAAAATATCTCAAAAATATTACTGCTAAATATGTTCTTTTCATTATTATTATTTTAGCTCTTTGGAAGACTGGCTCAGTTCTGCCAAGATACATCAAAAATTTGGATCAGGCTTGACAAGAGAAGAGCAAGAGATTAGGTACCATGCATGTTATTGCCTATACTAGCTCAAAAGGATTATTATCAGTTAGCCAAATAGACAGCTCCGTAAATAGTTAGCTTAATGGATTAATATTAGAAAATATTGTAATGCTCTATTTAGTATTATTAAATTAAATCTTTCACATACATTATATTACTTCATCTTCAGAGCAACCTTATGGGGCAGGTAGAACAGACATTATCACCATTTCCATACAACAAGTGAGAAATCTGAGGCTCAGAAAGGTTTCATGGCCGGAACGAGGTCACACAGATGGGAATTAGTAGCGGAAGAACTGAGGCCCACACTCCTGGCTGCAGAGGTAGTGCTCTTTCTACTCCATGCAATGTTTCTCAAGGTTATTATAATATAAAGTTGAGCCAGTTTAGGTTATAATCAAGAAATACATATTAGATCATGATAATGCAGTTAAATAATAACCATGGAACAGCAGTAGAACACCATGCAAGATGTGTAGCTCCACAATTCCAAATGAGTTACTAGGCAGAGAAGAGAGATTTAGGGAGGGCACTGGTATGTCAAGAGTCTGTGGGCTTTGAACAAATATCTTTTCCTCCCTGGACCTTTGTTTCCCAATCATAGACTGGGGGAAGACTCTTTAAAGGCCTTGCTGTTCTAAGTTTCTATGATTCACATGCTTTGCCCTTCCCCATTTCTAGTACTTTGAAGAGATGTAGAGCCTAGCAGAATCTGCATCACCTGGGAGCTTGTTAGAAATGCATGATCTCAGACCCCTTTTCATCCCGTTGAATCAGAATCTTCATTTTAACAATATCACCAAGCGATCTATATAAACATTAATGTTTGAGAAGCACTGCTCTCATACATTTGACCAAGCTGTTTAATCTGAGCGTCGAGGTGGAAGACACAGAGAAAGCAGTTAGTGTTTTCAACAGGAACGTAACTCATAAAATGTCTTTCCTCTGCATAATCAAAGAAACACATCTCTGGGTTTTAGAGACACTGAATCAAAAAGCCGAATAATTATGTGTGTAGAGCTATTTTTGAGATCACAGAATTTTCCACCTACATTAAAATACATTCTGAAGTTTTCCAGAACTACTAAATAGGGGTAGGAAAATAGAAACAGCATTTCCTTATCAATAAAGGTATTTTCTCTTAACTATCTCATGGTCTTATAGTAATAAAACCGGAATTGAGGCGAGACAGAGTTGGAAACATGCCAATCCTGAAACTACTTGAATGAGACAATATTTAATATTAAATACCCAAACTACCATTTAGAAAAATATTTAGACCTTGGGAAGAGTATAGTTCTAGAAGCAATATGGTCATATTTATCGTTTTTGCAACTGAGAACCCTCACCTCCCATTATTTTGAGAAGGATGGGAATGGTATATAACAAGGGAGGCTTATGTTGGTCCCACAAGTGAGAAATTGAACATAGAATAGACCTTTTTCTGAATAGGTGAGGAGTGAGTTTTAATTTTATTATTTGTGATGGAGTGATACGTGATTTCTTTCTGTAGGAGGTTAATATGTGGGCCTAATACTATCGATGTTGAAGTTACACCAGTTTGGAAACTGCTCATCAAGGAGGTAATTTCTCCAGCATTTTCTCTTGGTGTTGGATAGAAAATAAAGAAGTTTGACTCCGGTGAAATAATCAAGAGTGCTACTTGTTAATAAGTAACTATAATATAGAACATATTTTAGAAGTATGCCAAGCATATTATCCTCATATCTCTTGCTTACTCTTTTTCTTCAAGTGGTTCTTTTGCAGATTGCCTTATGCAAGACAGAGTGTGAAACTCATTATACGTACTTAACATTTAATGGCTGGATGAATGTAATGTTTCTTTTCTTTTTTAATACTGTGCTGCTTAACTTGTTTTAACTTCGTGAAACTCAGTTTTTTTTAAGCTAATCCTTTTGTTAGGTAACAGATACAAGTTCCTTGGTGCCTAAAAATGTAGGAAGAAAAAACTCCATTTATTCAGCCTTATTAGTACTGCAGATCTCAAGGTATAAGATGAAATTTCCCTTTTGGACCCTATCGCTGGGATCCTCATTTTTTTCACTTTACATTGATTATTATCAAACCATAGCCCTCTAGCTATACTCTGGCTTCCCTGTGCTCCCTCTCCACTCCTCCTTGCCTTAAAAAAGCTTACTAAACTTAAGGTACTTTAAAAATATTTCCAGCAAGCTGTCAAGCATGAAAGAAAGTAAAACAAACCAATAGGGAATGTTTCTGTGTGCTGCCTCTCTAACTAGAAGAAAGGATTGCCGTTTCTGTTTTAGACAGAAGGAAACCAACTAGGGGGAATTCAAGTAAAGGCACAACATGTTATTTGACCAAAGCTGAATTCCAGCTGTTGAAGTTAACAGCTACTCTCTCGCACAGTGTTCTAGATGCTCTATTGCAGCTTACTGCTTTCAGCACAGCTCTCTACTTAACGAGAACATGCAGTCTTCAACTCACCCATTAATCAAGTTCCTTAACGACTTCAAATATGGCAGGTGTTATGTCATAGAGAAGAAGAGACTAGAAAGTATTTTAACTTTGTAAACCTGAACTAATACTTCACCTTTCTGAAGGCCAGTAAATGTAAACAGGAGATGACAACATCTCCTCCTTAAATAACTATTGCGATGGTCAACATGTCAATACATGAGACACTACTTTGTAAATTGTAAAGTGCGACAGTGATTAAAAGTAAGTGCTCTGGGGTCAGATTGCCTGGGTTTAAGTCTTGGGTCTGTGGCAGTCATGGTCGCATGACTTTGGACATATTTCTCAAGATCTAAGCTTCAGTTTCTTTATCATTACAATGGAGATAAGTAACTTCTAGTTAATAAGGTAATTGTGGGAATTAAATGAGAAAATTCAAGTAAAGTTGCTTAGAGCAGTGTCTGGCACTTGTCAGTTGCTGAATAAATATAATAAGAATGTTGTGTGGGATGATGTATGTCATGAAGATGATTATGAAAACAAGTAAATAAAGAGCTAAGTGTGAAGCCTAAAAATCTCGCTTGCTTTCCTGTTTTTATGTCTGCCAACAGGTTCTAAATCCATTTTATATATTTCAACTCTTCAGTGTCTGTTTGTGGTTTAGTGAAGACTATAAGGAATACGCTTTTGCCATCATAATCATGTCCATAATTTCCATATCTTTGACAGTATATGATCTCAGAGAGGTGAGTTTCTCTATTAGTTCTATGGTTTCAGAAAGGGAAGAATAGTGAGTTTATTAAAAATTTGTTAGAAAGGAATATCAGGAAATAGTCACTTCCTGCTCCATAGTAAATGAGACCAAGTTTGTAAATATGTAGCACAGTAAGCAGTGTTCAACAATTTAGTTCTTTCCCTTTCCTCCCATTCCAATCTCTGACATTTGAAGTTATTTTTCCTCTCTCTCTTTAATTTACTTAAGACTAATAAGCCAGAACAACATGCAAAGGTTTATGAATTGTGAATATGTGAAAAATGCACGTAGAGAATACTGATGGGACTTGAGGATGGTGGAAGAGAGATGGAAGGTGGAGGAATCTATTTAATATGAACTCCTTTGCCATTTATGTTTGGCTGGTACTCATTTGTCAAGGCCGCAGTCCAACTCCTGGCTTTCTTTATGCCTACACCAGGTTTCTAGATACTGTTGGAAAAAAATTATATAGAACAGATTCGTTAGTCGCACTATAAATCTGTGAATTCCAACCTCATCTGGACAAGACTTCTGTTCATCTCTAATCGAGGTGCTCTCCCATCCTCTGAAATGAAGGTTTCAAGCCATTTCTGTCTTCTGGTGTCTGAGATGCCCATCTTCTCATATTCCACTCTTTCTTTAATTCAGCAGATACCACTTATTTCACAAAAAAGATGGAAGCCATAAGACAGAAAATTGTCCAACTCCCCACTTTCTGAGTGCCAAATGACTCATCTCTGCAGCCCCCTCCTGCCCTGACCTCTCATTTCAGTGGAGGAAGTGCCTTCGGCTGTGCCTGCGAGACCATCCTCTTCCACCTTCTTGGGGTGCTTATGCAGTCCATGAGTGACTCCTTTCTTCTCCTCAAGAGCCTTCCCATCAACATTTAACATTCTCAAATTCTCTTAACTTGAAAACAAAACAGTTTCTTCTCTTGACCATGCTTCTGCCTTCAGCTACTACTATATCACTCTTTTTCCATTCACGGTAAAACTTCTAGAGTCTTTGTGTCTGTTATCATTAGTTACTCATCTTCCTCTTACTTTTCAGTCATGCTGACATGCCTTCCTCCCTCATGACTCCATTTAAAGAAATCTTGTTAAGGTAGCCACTGTGATCCCAAAGCCCATAGATCATTTTAAAATTTAAAAAGTTCTTTTAAAATTAGCTCTTTTTTTTTTCCTTAATAGAAAGGGCAATATGTGGCTATGATAAAAATAAAATTTCAACAGAACAAAAGAGTGTGAAAAAAAATTAAGGCTCCCTCCCGTTGGGAAAACTTCCCAGTGTTCAGGTCCTCTTTCAAGATACATCCACTAGGACCATATTTTCTGTATACTTTCAGCCATATTAAATGCATATGCATTGATTTGTTTAACAGAGTGAATATATTCCATGTACACTGTTCTGCACTTGAATTTTACTTATTTACTTATTTATTTATTTTTGAGACGGAGTTTTGCTGTCATCGCCCAGGCTGGAGTGCAATGGCGCAATCTCGGCTCACTGCAACCTCTGCCTCCTAGGTTCAAGCAATTCTCCTGCCTCAGCCTCCCAAGTAGCTGGGATTACAGCCGTGTGCCACCACGCCCTGGCTAATTTTTGTATTTTTAGTGGAGATGGGGTTTCACCATGGTGGCCTGAATGGTGTTGATCTCCTGACTTCCAGTGATCCACCCGCCTTGGCCTCCCAAAGTGTTGGGATTACAGACGTGAGCCACCGTGCCCAGCCTCCACTTAAGTTTCTTACCTGTTATATCCTAAATATCTTTCTGCATCTGCACAAATACATTTTCTCTAGATGTATCATAATTTTTAACCAGTCCAATATTGATATGTATTTGGTTGTTTCTAGTCTTTTGCTACTAGGACAATGCTGCAGAAGCGTCCTTGCACATATATCTTTTCATACATCTATATATATGTATGCATATGAATACATATTACATATGTATATAACAAGTATATATGCTTATGAATATCTGAATTGATGTATAGAAAATTTCTGCAATTGAAATTACTTAGTCATAAGCTAGGTATGTTTAATGCATGTTGTCAAAATGTCTCTTAAAAAAAGTAATACTGGCCAGGTATGGAGGCTCACACCTGTAATCTCAAAATTTTGGGAGGCTGAAGTGGCAGGATAGCTTAGACCCAGGAGTTCAAGACCAGCCTGAGCAACAGAGTGAGACCTCATCTCTCTCTATATATAAAAAAAGTAATACCAATTTACATTCCTTACAACAGTAGATAAGTTTTTCTTATCTTTACCAATATAAGTGAAAACAGAATTCAGTAACTCCAATCACATGTTTTCTATTATGAGTTGAGCATTTCTTCACACTTTAGGCCATTTGTATTTCTTTTACTGTGAACTCTTTGTGTCCTTTGTCAATTTTTATTGGGTTCTTGGTGTTTTGCTTGCTCATGTTATGGTCCCCCTGCAGTGGATATTTTTTTTTCCCACAGTACAGATTTCGCTAAACCTCTCAGTTGGATTTGACATAGTTAACTGCTCCATTCTTTCTGATGCACTCTTTTCCTTGGCTTCAGTGACAACACACTCTGCATCCTCTCCAGTTGCTCTTTTCCCTTCTCTTTTGATAGCTCATCCTTTTCTATCTGACTTTTAAAAAATGAGTGTTCCAAAGTCAAAACAACATGAAAATGCATATAATGTGAAGTCTCCATTTTTCTCTCCCACTCCACTTGGCCAACTGCTTACATAAGTTTCTTGTGTAATCTTCCAAAAAAGTTTTTAGGCAAACGAAGCAAATACAAATATATGTATTTTCTTTTTTTCTTATCTAAGTGGTAGCATAATTACAGTATTTTCTAACTTGCTATTTTAAAAATTACTATTAATATATCTTGAGGATCTTTTCATGCAAGTACATAAAAGATTCTTCATTATTTTTATAGTCGTACATGCCAATGACTTCAAAGGCATATGCTAATGACTTTCAAATTTGTATGTATATCTCAAATCCAGATATCCCTTTTCAGTTCCAGACTCATAGCTTCAACTACCTGTTTGATATCCCCACCTTAATATCAAAAAATTACCTTAAATTCAACATTCTCAACATAAAACTCAAAGATTCTTCTCCTCAAATCTGCGCTTAGGTTTTTCTGATTTGGTAGCAGATACTACTGACCATTCCGTTGCACAGGCCAGAAATCTGGTTGTCAACCTTGAAACTTTCTTTCTTCTTCCCCTTCAATTACACAGGAAGTCTTTTGATTTTTCCTTCCTAAATATCTCTTGACATCATTCACTTTTTTCCACCCTTGCACTATTAAGGTTCGAGTTAGTATCATTTTCTACCTTGCAATCACCTCCCATCTGGCGTCCATACATCATTCTTGCAGAACACGATTATTTACAAGCTTTTATCACTAAAATGCTTCAAAATATTCCCATTGCTCTTACAATAAACTTCTAAATCTCATCACAGACTAAAGCTTTACCTCAAGACTCACAAACTTTTTAGTTTCTAGAGCTCTTTAAACTCTTAAAAATCACTGAGGATCTCTAAGAGTTTTAAATCTTGTAGGTTATATCTACTGGTATTTACCAAATTAAGAATTAAAACTCAGAATCATAAAATATTAATTAATTAATTAAAAATAATAATAACATATTTGTATATAAATATATATTTAAAGACAACTGTATTTTCCAAAATAAAAATAATTTAGTGAGGAGAACGGCATTATTTTACATTTTTGCAAATCTCTTTTATGTTTGGTTTAAAAGAAGACAATTGGATTTTCTTTTTTTTTGGCTTGTAAGCAACAGAATTTATTTCTTTAGTTATGGAGGGTGGAAAGTTCAAGATCAAGACACCAGCAGATTCAGTGTCTGGTGAGGTCTCTCTTCTTGGTTCAGAGATGGCACCTTCTTATTGCATCCTCACATGGTAAAAGAGATATGGCGTCTCTCCTGGGCCTCTTTTATAAGGGCACTAAAATTATTCATGACCTAATCACCTTTCAAAGGCCCCTCCCCCTAATATCATCATCTCGGGGGTTAGGATTTCAATACACGAATTTTGGGTCACATTCAGACCGTGGCAAGTCTTTTAAAAATTTTCTGTGTCAGTTGATTTAAATACTTTGATAATTGTACTTCTTTTTTTTATTTCTGACAATTGGATCTTTGTAACTGCTTCTGCATTTAGTCTCTTGTGGTATTAAACAGCACTCAGCCTCTGGACAGCTCCACTGTGCCCTTGTGCAAGAATAAGATTCTAAAAGGCAATTAACGTCTTCGTGCTGTTATGAAAAGAGCATACCTGCTCAGCCCCGGTGGGACATTCCTCGGGCCCTCTCTACGAGCTGCTGCTGCACGTGTACGTGTAACTGCTGCTTTGACTTCTTTCTCCTGCCTTGATTCACCCAGCATCTCCCTTGCTTTCTGCCCTCCAGATGCACTAGGTCTTTTTGTTTCCTGACACATAGTCTTTGTTTCTAACCTCAGAACAGTTCGATATGTCACCTGGCATTGTCCATTTTTTTTTTCATCTTCATGATTTGCCTTTACCCCTTGACTAAATGACTCCTACTCAGATCTTAGGTTCAATGTCACTTCTTCAAGGGAGATTTCTCCTGATTGGTTCCCTTTGCTATATATGATCCAAAAGTACTTTATTTTTTCTTCTTATTCCTGATTGTCATTATACATTTATATATGTAGTTACTTGATGAAAACCTACTTTTCTCAGTAGGTTGTAAATTTCTTGGTGTTAAGAACCATATCTCTTTTGTTCATTCTATTCCTGAAATATTAAAGTTTGCTCAATGAATGTTTGTTGATTAATGCACAAATGAGTAAAAGAATGAGTTACACAAAAGCAGAGCACCTGTCTTTTTGACATTGGCTTATTCTGTTAATCATTTTTAGAACACATTTATCAGATTTACAAATAATTTGAAGCTAGGGAATTTAGAAAGTATCTTAAATGACAAAATCAGGATGACAAAATGAACACATTAAATGATTGGGACTTTTAACCCCCAGAATCAAGCAAGAGGTCTTTTACACAATAGTTTCCCGATAATGTGGAATCAAATATAATTGTGTTTTTGTTTCTCTTACTGATTCACTCTCATCCCATATGTTTCGTGTATTACAACAACCAATATTATGAGGAAGTAGCAGGAACCATCAAACTCCTTATTCATTTATTGATTTTTATTTTTATTTCATTATTATTTATTTATTTATTTATTTATTTTTTGAGATGGAATCTTGCTGTCTTGCCCAGGCTGGAGTTCAGTGTCAAAAACTCTTCTGAGTGGAAAGAGCATGCTGGAAATTCCTTTCTGCTGAAGAAAACATACTTACTGCTGCGTGAAGATCACTAGGAATTGGATGTTTTTTCAATTAAATAATGAGCTATTTAGTCCTTTGTTTGTAGCCAGTACATTCCATTCAATTGGCAATAAGACAGTGTTCCATCTTTAAAGAAGCCTAGCACCTTACTTAATACCTAGAAACTATGCTCAAATAGATAAGACTTTTCCATTTTCCCTTCTTTTTCAGCAATCTGTAAAACTCCACCATCTAGTCGAGTCACATAATAGCATTACAGTCTCTGTGTGTGGGAGAAAAGGTAAGTTCCATTATTTTAGATCTATGTGCTATTCACATGGAATCAGAAAATAATTTAAATTTGTATTTCTGATTGCTCCTGGTATTCTCATCTTCATATTCATTTTTCCTTAAGCATTTGTTCAAAGGGATGAGGAACTTAAGACTTTATTTTTACATTAAGAACTACTTTATTGGGGTAGAATTGACATTGGTAAACTTAACACATTTATAGTGTAGAATTTGCTAAGTTTGGCATGTGTGTATTCCCATGAAACTATCATAATCCTTAAGATAATGACCATTCATCACTCCCAAAAGTTGCCTTGTTCCTGCTTCTAGTTGTTTTCTCTCCTGCTTCTTCCTACCTCCCCCATCCCTCAGGCAATCATTTATCAGCTTTCTGTCACTGTAGATTTATTTCCAGGCTCAATATTAATACATAAATGGCATTTTACAGTATGCATTCTTTAGGTCTTTTATAATACATTTTTGGTTAATTTGGGGTGAGATCAAAGTTTGTAGTTATTTTATCCATTTTATTAAGTGCATCAATCATTCATTCCTTTTATTTCTGAGGCTATCTCATTGTGCTTGTGCAGACATACTAGTTCGTTCATCCACTCACCTGTCAATGCATATTTGGGTTCCAGTCTTTGGCGATTCCAAGTAATGGTGTTATGATCATTTAGGTATAAGCCATGTATAGACATGCTCTTTCATTTCTTATGAGAAAATACCTAGCTATGGAATAGCTGGGTCATGTACTAGATAGATATTTAACATTTTAAGAAACTGCCAATCTTGTGTCCAAAGTGGTGGCACCATATTACACCAGCAGTGTGAGAGTTCTAAGTGCTCCACATTCTTGACAGCACTTGGTATGGCCAGTCATTTTAATTTTGGCCACTTTAGTGTGTGGTAGTATTTCATCCTTGTTTTAATTTGCATTTTCCTAATGACTAATGGCATTGAATATCTTTTCAAATTCTTATTTGCTGATCATATATCTTTTTTGGTGAAGTATTTGTTCAAATTTGTTGTTTATTAGATTATTTTTATTATTAAAATTGAGTTTATTCCACATTCGGATATAAGTCCTTTATCAGATAAATGATTTGCAAATATTTTCTCTTGGTCTATGACTTACCTTCCCATTCTCTTTACAGTGTTTTTCCAAGAGCAGACATTTTAATTTTTGTTAAAGTCAAGTTTATCAATGTTTTCTTTTGTGGATCATGCTTTTGATGTAATTTCTAAGATATTTTTGTCAAAGTCACCATGATTTTCTGTATTGTCTTTCAGAGTTTTAGGTTTTACATGTAGTTCTATATTACATTTTAATTTTGGCTTTTGTTTTTTTGGATTGAGGGTCATTTTTTGCAAACAGATATCCAAATGTTCCAATACCATTTGTTGAAAAGATTATCTTTTCTCCAGTGAATTGACTTTTCACCTTTTGTCAAAAGTCAATTGTTCACATTTGGGTGGATGTGTTTCTTGATTTCCTACCCAATTTTACTTTTTTGCTTTTTTTGTGTTTGCTTTTTTATATCAATACCATACAATGTTGCTTTATAATAAGTCTTGAAACAGGGTAATGTTAGTCCTACAGCCTCGCTCTTCTTTTTTAGCGTATTTTGACACTATTGAGCCCTTTGGGTTTCTATATGACTTTTGAACTCAACCTGTCAATTTCTTTAAGAAATGCTGGGATTTCTTTAGAATTACAATAATTTATAGATATACAGACTTCAGTTTATAAATCTTTAGAAGCTCATTTAAAAATCTGTTAGAATTCCTATTAAGTACTAATATGAAATGTACAATAACATAAACAATTGTCACAAATAAAATTCAAAGATGCCAATGTTTGATGAGATATTTTCCATAACCTGGGGTTGCTTCCTTAGAGTATTCCTAGGATGTCTACTGATCTGTCTATTAAAGTCATGCAGTGGGAACAAATGTTGATTTTCTTTGCCAAGAAAATACCATAGATGAATATTAAAAACAGTTCTGTAAGCCAAAATTCACATCTGCACACACTTAAAATGTAGCTCTTTTTTAAAAAAAATAATAATTTGTAATACATTCTGAAAAACACAGAAATGCTGTATATCTGGCTGGGTTACCAGTGTTTAGCCATAAGTGCAGTGATACAGGTTATACAATTACTGAAACTGATAAGTGTATTCTAAATTGTGGAAATATGTGTGTATTTTTGTGTTAGTAACTCTTTTTGGTATCTATTTCAGGCTTGCTTATAGTATATACATATGTAGAATATAAAGTTCAAAATATACTCTAGTGATGTAACCAACCAATTAGAGGAAATAAAATATTTTTAAGGGGAATATAATTTTTTCCTGGTTAAAAATTTATTTATTTCTTTATTTTTATTTATTTTGGTATATGAATAAGTTCTTTAGTGGTGATTCCTGAGATTATGGTGCACCCATCACCTGAGCAGTGTACACTGTACCCAGTGTGTACTCTTATCCTTCACTCCCCTCCCATCCTTTGCCCTGAACCCCCAAAGTGCATTGTGTCATTCTTATGCCTTTGCATCCTCATAGCTTAGCTCCCCCTTCTGAGTGAGAACATATGATGTTTAGTTTTCAATTTCTGAGTTACTTCACTTAGAATAACAGTCTCCAATTTCATTCAGGTTGCTGCAAATGCCATTGTTTCGTTTTTTATGTCTGTATGGTATTCCATGTTATATACATGCCACATTTTCTTTATCCACTCATAGATTGATGGGCATTTGAGCTTGTTCCATATTTTTGCAGTTACAAATTGTGCTGCTTTAGACATGCACGTGCAAGTATCTTTTTCATATAATGACTTCTTTTCCTCTGGGTAGATACTCAGGAGTGGAATTGCTGGATCAAATGGTAGATCTACTTTTAGTTCTTTAAGGAATCTCCATACTGTTTTCCATAGTGGTTTTACCAGTTTACATTGCCACCAACAGTGTAAGAGTGTTCCCTTTTCACCACATCCTTGTGAACGTCTGTTATTTTTTGATGTTTTGATTATGGCCATTCTTGCAGGAGTGAGGTGATATCACATTGTGGTTTTGATTTGCATTTCCCTGATCATTACTGATGTGGAGGACTTTTTCATATGTTTCTTGGTCATCTTTATATCTTCTTTCAAGAATTGTCTATTCATGTTCTTAGCCCCATTTTTGATGGCATTGTTTGTTTTTTTCTTGCCGATTTGAGTTCCTTGTAGATTCTGGGTATTAGTCCTTCAACAGAAGTATAGATTGCAAAGATTTTCTCCCCCTCTGTGGATGTTCTGTTTATTCTGCTGGTTATTTCTTTTGCTGTGCAGAAGCTTTTCAGTTTAATTAGGTAATTAAGTACCATGTATTTATCTTTTTTTTTTTTTTTTTTTTTTTGCTTTTGGGTTCTTGTTATGAAGCCTTTGGCTAAGCCAATGTCTAGAAGAGTTTTTCCAATGTTATCTTCTAGGATTTTTATGGTTTCAAGTCTTAGATTTAAGCCTTTGATCCATCTTGAGTTGGTTTTTGTATAAGGTGAGGGAAGAGGACTCAATTTCATTCTTTACATGTGGCTTGCCAATTATCCCAGCATCATTTGTTGACTAGGGTGACCTTTCCCCACTTGTTGTTTTTGTTTGCTTTGTCAAAGATCAGTTGGCTGTAAGTATTTGGCTTTATTTCTAAGTTCTCTATTGTGTTCCATTGGTCTATATCCCCATTTTCATACTAGTACCATGCTGTTTTGGTGACTGTGGCCTTATAGTAGTATAGTTTGAAGTTGGGTTATGTGATGCCTCCAGGTTTGTTCTTTTTGCTTCATCTTGCTTTGGCTATGCAGATTCTTTTTTGGTTCCGTATGAATTGTAGGATTATTTTTTCTAAAATTCTGTGAAGAATGATGGTGGTATTTCCATGGGAATTGAATTGAATTTGTAGATTGATTTTGGCAGTATGGTCATTTTTACAATATTGATTCCACCCATCCAAGAGCATGAGACGTATTTCCATTTGTTTGTATTGTTTATAATTTCTTTCAGCAGGGTTTTGTAGTTTTCCTTACAGAGATCTTTCACCTCTTTCTTTAGGCATATTTCTAAGCATTTTATTGTATTTTGCAGCTATTATAAAAGGAGTTACGTTCTTGACTTGATTCTCAGCTTGGTCACTGTTGGTGTATAGCAGAACTACTGACTTGTATATAATAATTTTGTATCCTGAAACTGCTGAATTCATTAACCAGTTCTAGGAGCTTTTTAGATGAGCCTTTAGAGTTTTCTTGGTATACTATCATATCATTGGTGAACAGTGACAGATTGACTTCCTCTTTACTGATTTGGATGCCCTTTATTTCCTTCTCTTGTCTGATTGTTCTGGCTAGAACTTCCAATATTATGTTGAATAGAAGTGGTGAGTGTGGGCATCCTTGTCTTGTTCCAGTTCTCAGGGGAAAAGCTGTATAATGTTAGCTGTGGATTTGTCATAGGTGGCTTTTATTACCTTAAGGCATGTCCCTTCTATGCCAGTTTTGCTGAGGGTTTTAATAATAAAGAGATGCTGGAAAATGCTTTTTCTGCGTCTATTGAGATGATTACGTGATTTTGTTTTTAATTTTCTTTATGTGGTGCATCACGTCCATTGACTTGTGGATGTTAAATCATCCCTGTATTCTTGGTATGAAACCCACTTGATCATGGTGGATTATCTTTTTGATATGCTGCTGGATTCAGTTAGTTAGTATTTTCTTGAGGAGTTTTGCATCTATGTTCATCAGGGACATTGGTCTGTAGTTTTCTTTTTTTGTTATGTTCTTCCCTAGTTTTGGTATTAGGGTGATACTGGCTTCAAAAAATGATTTAGGGAGGATTTCCTCTTTCTCTATCCTGTGGAATAGTGTCAACAGGATTGATACCAATTTTTCTTTGAATGTCTGATAGAATTCACCTGTGAATCTGTCTGGTCCTGGACTGTTTTTTTCTTGGTAACTTTTTAATTACCACTTTAATCTTGCTGCTTGTTATAGGTCTGTTCACAGTTTATATTTTTTCCTGGTTTAACCTAGGAGGGTTGTATAATTCCAGGAATTTATCCGTCTTCTCTAGATTTTCTAGTTTATTCGCGTAAAGGTGTTCATAGCATCCTTGAATGATCTTCTGTGTTTCTGTGGTATCAGTTGTAATATCTCCCATTTTGTTTCTTATTGAGCTTATTTGGATCTTCTCTCTTCTTTTCTTGGTTAATCTCACTAATGGTCCATGAATTTTATTTATCTTTTCAAAGAACCAACTTTTTGTTTCTTTTATCTTTTGTGGGCCTTTTTGTTTGTTTGTTTCAATTTCATTTAGTTCTGCTCTGATCTTGGTTATTTATTTTCTTCTGCTGTGTTTGGGTATGGTTTATTCTTGTGTCTCTAGTTCCTTGAGGTGTGACCTTAGATTGTCTATTTGTGCTCTATCACTTTTTGATGTAGGCATAAAAAATGCTGGGATTTTTATTGGGATTGTGCTGAACCTATAGATACATTTATGGAAAATTGACATAGTAACATATTTCAATCTTTTGCTCTATGAGTATAACACTGCTTCGTTTGATTAGGTCTTTGATTTCTTTGGCAGTGTTTTGCAGTTTTCAGTGTATGGGTCTTACATACTTTTTCTCAGATTTATTTTTAAGTAATTCATATTTTTGATGCTGTTGTAAAAGATATTTTAAAATGTAAATGTTCAGTTGTTCATTTGCTAGTAGTTCCATCATGTAAATGTGCTGATCAGTAGTTTGCTTCACATTAAGGAGAGACCCTCTGCAGATCTTTATGGCTCTCCCCCCGAACAGTTACCTTCCCAGCTATGAACTCAAGCTGCCAAGATCTCCATCGATGCTCATCTTTGTGTTCTGAACTCAGTAGTCATCTGGACTTGATCTGGTTTCCCTTCTCTGCCTAGTGGCTTGGAAACTCTTTAAAGACAGTAAGCGTGGCAAATGCAGAACACCTTTATTTGTTCCCCATCTCTTTCGTTGTTTGATGTTCAGTGTCTAAAACCCATTTTTTCATATCTTTTATACAGTTGTTTCCAGTGGGAAGATAATTCTGGTCCTTTTTATTCTC
>NW_012118932.1:4583872-4611759 GCF_000951035.1 Colobus angolensis palliatus
CATATAGCTCTAAAATATAAAGAGTCTTTTTAATTCCTTTATCACATCTTTTAAAACCTCATAATTTGAAAATAGTTATACAGGCAATGTTCAGATTTCCTCAATAGAGTCAAGTACGTGTGTAGATATACTTATGATACATATACAAGCACTTTTGTTTTATTGCCCCTTGCTTGATTATGCTTCAAAGATACTGCATTTTTTCTTTCCAACTGAAGATTTCTGACAATCCTACATTGAGCAAGTCTATCCGTGCCGTTTTTCTAAAAGCATGTGCTGTCTTCATATCTCTGTGTCACATGTTGCACATGTTGGTAACTCTGGAAATACTTCAGACTTTTTCATTGTGATTATATCTGTTATGGCAGTCTGTGATCAGTGATATTTGATACTACTATGATAAGTGCTTTGGGGCACTGTGAACCATGCTCATGTAAGATAGCAAACTTAATCAGTGTTAGATGTTCCCCAACTGGCCATTCCCATCTCTCTCTCTCTTTCCTCGGGCCTCCCTACTCCCTGAGACCCGACAGTATTAAAATTAGATCAATAAATAACCCTATGCTGGTTTCTAAGAGTTCTAGCAAAAGGAAGAGTTACGTGTTTCTGATTTTCAAATAAAGCTAGAAATGATTAAGCTTTGTGCGGAAGACACGTTAAAAGCCGAGATGCACTGAAAGGTGGGACTCTTGCACCAGTTAGCCAGGCTGTGAATGCAAAGGAAAAGTTGTTGAAGGAGATTAGAAGCACTGCTCCAAAAGTGAACACACAAATGACCAAAAGCGAAGCAGCCTTACTGCTGATGTGGAGGAAGTTGTAGTGGTCTGAGCAGAAGCTCAAACCAGTCACATTTCTGCAAAACAAAGCCTAATCCAGAGTCAGGCCCTAACTCTTCAATTCTGTGAAGGCTGAGAGAGGTAAGAAAACTACAGAAGAAAAGTCGGAAGTTTATGAGGTTTAAAGAAAGAAGCCATCTCCATATGTGAAAATGGACAGTGAAGTAGCAGTACCAGATACGGTACTGTAAACCTCAATGAGAATGGTACAAGTACTCATTTTAATGGTGTTAGTCATGGCTTCCAGGTCTTTTTAGAAAACATACTTAGAAAATAATTTTTTAAGATAAAATGCATTATGAGGTCATACTGACCTTATAATTTCCAATTCAAGTTTAGAACTATGGGCTTTTTACTTTACTTTATTCGTTGTACTTGTGTTTCTCTTATCGTTACACCCAAAGTTCTGATTCTCAATAACAGGAAGAGATTACTCTTTTGCTTTATCCCATTGCATATAATAACCTCAGAGTGACAAACCAATGCACTCAGCATTGATATAATTCCTAAAAACAATTTAAGATGTTTTTAGAATTATTTTTTTTCCCATTTGTGACATCTCATTAGAAATGTACGGTCAAATTATACATTGTTCATTAAAGTCGCTCAAAATAGTTTTCTGTTGGTTATGCCAGCAACTTGATAGGTTTATTTCGCTCCTTTTGCTTTGGATTTTAGTGTTAGCTTTTCAAATTTTTATTTGTATTATTTTGTATAGATATAGAAAATATCTACATGATTTGAGAGTCAAATCCGTAGGACAGAAGATATTCCAGGGAGTCTAGTTCCTATCCCTCTTCTTTCTGACTTATGTCTTCATTCTCTCTAGAATCATCATTTTGGTTTTTATTTATTCTTACATTTAAAAATATAAACAGATTATATATAATATTCATAGCTTTGTATTACATATACAAAACAGGATATATATTTATACTGCTGTCTTCTAGATGAATAGAGGTATATCAAACATATTTAACTGTATTTCCTGCTGTGTATATTTTACCTACATAACTGTGTTTCCTAGGGACCATTTAGTATATATAGATATTCTTCATTCATTATTTCAGCTGCATGGTACTCTCTTGTGTGGAGGGACCATTGTTTATTCAGTCAATCCTCTATTGAAAAAATTTTTCTCAGTTTTTTACTACTACAAATAGTGCTGTAATAAAAAACTTTGTACATATGTCTTTTCATATTTTCACCAGTATATCTTCGGCACAGATTCTGAGAAGTAAAATTGCTAGGTTAAGAAATAAGTGCATATGTACTTTTGCTGGAAAAATGTTGCCAAAGTTTCTCTCCATAGAGATTGTGCCAGTTTGCATTTGCACCAGAAATGTGTCAGTGACTGATTCCTACCAGCCTTGCCAATAGAATGTGCTGGAAATTTTGCACATTTTTCTAATCATAAGGTGAGCAATGTTATCTCATACATATGTCTCACTCTCTTTTTTAGAAAGTAATTTAAAACTTACGAAAAAGTTGTAGAATAGTTTAAATAACTTCTTTTCTAGAACTATTTGAGAATAAGTTGCTGACATGTAGCTCCGTGGTCATCACCCGCACATCCTTTCGTGTGTGTTCCTTTTCTCTCTCTCTTTCTTTCTTTATTTTATTTTATTTATTCATTTATTTTTTTTGAGGCAGGACTTGCTCTGTTGCCCAGCTGGAGTGCAATGGTGCAATCATAGCTCATTACAGCCTCGATCTCCTGGGCTCAAGTAATCCTCCCGCCTCAGCTTCCAGTGTGCACCACCATGCCTGGCTAATTTTTTTTGGGGGGGGGGCAGATGGGGTCTACTGTGTATTTCTTAAAGACAAAGACATTTTCCTACATGAAGGACCATGCAACTAGGAAGTTAATATTGACACATTTCTCCCAACTAATGGTCAGACCTTGTTCATGTTTTGTCAGTCGTCTCAATGATGTTCTAATAGAAAAGAGATACAGGACCACACAGTGCCGTTGTTCGCTGTGTCTCTCTAATCTTCCATTTTTAGTTGGGTTCGGTGACTCTGACTCTTCTGACTCTGGTTATTTTACGGAACGTCCTTCAGTTTGCACTTGCTGATGTTTCCTCAGAGTTAAATCCAGGCTATGCATTTTTGGCTGGAATGTCACAGACATGATGCTGTGTTTTCACTGCTTCCTCTCAGATGGTGCATAATTTCAATTTGTCCTTTTACTGGTGATGCTACCTTATATTACTTAATTAAATGGTGTCTGCCGGGTTTCTCCACTGCATATTTATTCTTTTCCTTTTGGTAATTAATGGTTATTTTGTTGAGAGATACTTTGAGATGATATAAATGAACCATCTTCATCAATTTTTTACCCACTAGTTTTAGTATGCATTGGTGTTTCTTGGCCAAATTAATTATTACCTTGATAGTTGCCAAATGATGATTTTTCTAATGTTATCTCTCCTTCTACATTAATTAATTGCCATTTTGCTGCAAGGAAAATCTGTCTCTTCTCCTTATTTATTTATTCATTTACTTAAGTCATTATGAACTCATAAATCCCTATTTTATTTGATGGTTGTAGTTCTTTCTTATCATTATTTACTTTGATGTTCAAATTGTTACAGATTTAGGCAGTGAGATCCCTTTAAAGTTGGCTTTGATATTTTTGTGATATGTCCCCATCATTCTTTGAGCATTTCTTTACTTAATGGCACAACAAGATGTTCTAGCTTACATTATACTTTTCTTGGCCCAGCCTGTACTCAGTCGTTTCTCTAAGGAAGCCTTTTTATTGGGAGAAGAGGAATTTAGAAGCCAAAATCTGGGCACTGGATGTGCTCATTACTATTGGTGTATAAACAAAAAGACTAGCAAACATATTTATATATTCTTATAATCACACATATTTACATCTATATTATTTCTCTCTCTGTATCTAGTACATTGATATTTTTCATTGGAATCTACTACCGCAGGGTTTATTGTAGTTGTATCTCTTTCTCTATTTGTAACTTCCTTTCTTCAGTGAGAAACTTGGCTAGTTAACCTCATTATATCTACAGGAGTCCCCTCTTATCTGCAGGGGATACATTCCAAGACCCCAGGTAGATGTCTGAAACCATGGGTAGTACTGAGTCTGATCACTGTCGTTTGGAACACATTTCTGTTCATGTCTTCCACCCATACATTTAATGCCTTTACCATTTTATCTAAGTACTTCACACGGTGGTTGTAATGTTTGCAGTTTGAGGTGCGATGCACAACTAGCACAAATTTCTTTTTCCTTCTTCACAACTTCACAGATAGTTGATTCATTCTTACTGTAGATCTTAGCAACCTCAGCATACAGTTTTGTTTTCTTTGAGAACGTTCACCTTTTCACTTAAAGAAAGCACTTTACTGCTTCTCTTTGGCATAAGTGAATTGAAAGCATTACTACTCTTGTGCTTTGGGGCACAAGTAGTAAAATAAGGGTAACCTGAAATGAGCACAGGGATACTGCAACAGGCAATGTAATAGTCAGGTGACTGACAGGGAGTGTATACAGCATGGATTCTGTTCCGGGTGGGATGGAGCGCATAGCACTAGATTTAATTACTCTACTCGGAGTGGTGCACAGTTGGAAAACTTACACATTGTTTATTTCTGGGATTGCCCACTTAATATTTTCTGACTGCAGTTGACTGTAGGTAACCAAAACCATGGAAAGTGCAACTGGAGATCGAGGGCGACTATTGTACTTATTGTACCTTTTCTGCCTGGATGCAACCAATCTTTCATCACCACTGATGCTCCCACTGCCCCTCATCCCCCTCCTGTGTAGACGCCCTTTTCACCTTGCTCGGGTCCCAACATCCCACAGCAGGCCACTGCCACCATGGGGGCCCTTCTGTCCCTGCTCAAGCTCTGACACCCTGTACCAGGTCATGGAAACACCCTTCCATCCTGCTTAGGCTCCAATACCCCAGAGCAGGCTGCCAGCCCACCCCACCCAGCCCACTGCAGGGATGCCTATCTTATACTGGCCCTAATAGCTTTAAGACTGAATAAGGAAGCAAAGAAGTAAAGGAAGGCAGGCAGGCAATGAGGAAGGAGGGAAGAACTTTCATTTCTGTTATCATGGGTAAGAATGAACAGCTTTGCAGACACTTAACACACCACGTGTATGTGTGTGTGTATGAAGTGACAATATCTAGCAATTTTGCTATACAGTTATTTGTTGGAGATCTCTTTTTAAAAGGAACTCATTATCTATTAGGATTTTTTTTTTTTTTTTTTTGAGGCAAGGTCTTGCCCTGTCACCCAGGCTGGAGTGCAGTGGCACGATCATCACCCACTACAGCGCCAACCTCCTGAGCTTAAATTTAAGCAGTCTTCCCACCTCAGCCTCCCAAGTAGCTGGGAGTACAGGTGTGTGTCACCATGCCTGGCTAATTGTTTTAGTTTTTATTTTTTGGTGAAGACGGGGCTCCTGCTGTGTTGTCCAGGTTGGTCTCAAACACCTAAGCTCAAATGATTCTCCCGCATGAGGCTCCAAAAGTGCTGGGATTACAGGCATGAGCCACTGTGCTCAGCTGGGAATATTAACCTTTTATCTGTAATGTAAGTTTCAAATTTGTTTCTGAATGTGTCATTAGTTTTTTCTTATTATTTTGCCACACAAAGATTTTTATTTTATGTAGTCTATTTTGTTACATTCTTTTCTTTTTGTTTTCAAAGTTTGAATCAATGTTGAGGAATGTTCTCCTGTCTCCAAAAAAAAAATGCCAGGGTTGCTTTTTCATTGATATCCAAGTTAAGCAGATGTTGGATTATGTTTTTGTGGGAAAATAACCTGACTCAACTCTGTCTCCTCCCACGTTCAGCTGGAGTTCAAGAGCTGGAATCACACGTCCTGGTGCCTGGAGATTTATTAATTTTGACAGGGAACAAAGTGCTAATGCCATGTGATGCCGTTCTGATTGAAGGCAGCTGTGTGGTGGATGAAGGCATGCTGACAGGTACAGTTCTATCTCCACAGCTGGCAACCTCTGTGGGCTGGCCCACACTCCTCGCTACTATGGTCCCTCCTCCTCCTCTACCTGAATGACAACTGCTGGCTGTAAAGCATTGTCTGCTATGGGACCTTCCTGTTTCCACAAATCTTACTTAGTCCTGCTGTGAATGGATCTGTGGGTTCAAATTAAAGCTCTTTCTATGTGTTAAGTTTGATACAATAGTAAGTTTTTGAGTGTTTAGTATTTCTTTCTTGAACAAAAGATTATTACAACCCTCTCATTTACCTTAAAAGATTGTAAAGATCATTAGATCTTTCAGAATTGTCTGTGACTTTTATGTTTATTTATTTTAAATACAACATGTTTTTAAATAAACTTGGAGGGTTTGAAAATCATCAGCGACATCCTGAAATGCACAGGGGTCATTCAAATTCTTCCTCGCCTGGCTTGAAAGTGTTAAGAAATTCATGAGGCAGCATTTGGAAAACCTGCTGCTTCCAAAATACACACTGGGTGTTTTGGACTAACTGTAGTTCGTTTACAAACGGCATGCTGGAGCTGGGTGGGACCTGTGAGGTGTCGCACATCGCAGGCATGGCAACTGAGGTCCAGAGAGGCGACTTGCTTAAGATTACACTGCCGTGATTTCTCACTCACATAGGGTAACGATGAGATGTTCAGCTGATACTTCTATAAGATAAAGAAGAATCATAAAGTGTTTCTCAGAGATGAAATGAGAGGCTGTGAATACACGGACGCTGTGAACGCACTCTCATTGGTGTATCATGGTTCCCATTCAAGTTCAGGTCAAATCCATTTCTCCCAGGCAGCCCAGAAAGACAGGTAATGGAGACAAGTGTACACACCTTCTTCCTATGTTAGCTGACAAAGAATAAATGTGTCACAGATCATGGCAAGGCAGGTTCTTTTCCCTCAAAAATTCATAGATTCCTAAAAATCCTGTAATGCTGGGACTCTGCAGTGCCAGCTACCATTTTCCTAATGAAAGCAGCCTTAATATACTGTAATGAAACTCTGACTTTCTATTGACCACTCTGCAGAGACCAGTAGAAGACTTTAGAAACTTGTTCCTCAGAACAGACCCATAGTTATTTCATGGCTTCATTCATGACCTTGTATTAGCACTTCAAGCCTCTGCAATAGGCCTCTCCCACTGCACTGGTAAAAGTTGCTAAAGTCCCAATTGCCAAATCCAATGGACTCTTTAAATTTCTTTCTTTTTGAGACAGAGTCTCAGTCACTCTGTTGCCCGGGTTGGAGTGCGGTGGCTTGATCTTGGCTCACTGCAGTCTCTGCCTCTCGGGTTCAAGCAATCCTCTCATCTCAGCCTCCATAAAGTAGCTGGAATTACAGACATGCACCACCATACCTGGCTAATTTTTGTATTTTTAGTAGAGGCGGCGTTTTACGATGTTGGCCAGGCTAGTCTGGAACTCCTAACCTCAAGTGATCTGCCTCCAAAAGTGCTTGGATTACAGGCGTGAGCCACTGTGCCCAGCCTGATTCTTTAAATTTCTCAACTTATTGTCCTCTCTGTTCCATTTGACTATTCTGACCAGCTCTCTTTCTGAAAACTCTCTTCTCTATAACTTTCTAAGATAATTAATTCTCTCTCTCCAAATTCTTCTACCACTGACTATACCCATTCAGTTTCTTCTGCTGCTCCTCTTCCTCCATCTCCCGAATTATTGGTGCTGCTCATGGCTGCATCCTCGGCCTTTCCTGTTCTCACTGTACACTTAGTCTCTAAGTAAACTTGTCTGCTTCTGTGACTTTAATTACCATCTAAAACCTGATGAGTTCTGGCTAAATCTCTCTAGTCCAGGCCTCTCCTCTGAGCTTCAAATTCAAATAAATCTCAAACTGCCTGCAAGGCATCTCAACATGGTCATTCTACAAGGCAACTTCAACTTACAGTGGCCAAAAGACAATTCTTTCTCTCGTCCTATAATCCCTGTGTTGAGGAATAATGCTGAGCCTCTGCTTATTCTCCCAAGTCAGGAACTAGAAAGGCATTGCAAATTTCTTTGTCCCTATGACCTGCCAACACATTTTCTCAAGTTTTGCAGTTTCTTACTTCCTTGTTTCTTTCCCTTTTTGAGACAGAGTGTCATTGTTTTCCAGGCTGCCATGCAGCGGTGTGATGTCCGCTCACTTCCACCTCCACCTGCCGGGCTCAAGTGATTCTTGTGCTTCAGCCTCCAGAGTAGCTGGGATTATAGGCATGCACCACCACACTCGGCTAATTTTGTATTTTTAGAAAAGATAGGGTTGTACCATGTTGCCCAGGCTGGTCTTGAACTCCTGGCTCAAGTGATCTGCCTGTCACTGCCTCCCAAAGTGCTAGGATTAAAGGCTTGAGCCACTGTATCCGGCCACTTCCTTGTTTCCTGAATGCAGTGCTTCCTTTCTATTCCCAGTGCCGGCTGTCATAGTTCAGACCTCATCCCTTGCCACTGGGATTCCTGTGATTATTTCCCAGTTGGATACCCAGCCTCCAACCTCACCAGACTTTGATTCATTCCCTGTGCTATGGACAGAGTGCTCTCTCTTATACATAAATATATTACTCTCCTGATTAAAGTGATTAAATCTCTCCACATCCTCCTTCAGTCACCAGTGGCTTTATTTTATTTATTTATTTATTATTTATTTATTTTTGAGATGGAGTTTCACTCTTGTTGCCCAGGCTGGAGTGCAATGGCACACAATCTTGGCTCCCCGCAACCTCTGCCTCCCGGGTTCAAGCGATTCTCCTGCCTCAGCCTCCTGAGTAACTGGGATCACAGGCATGAGCCACCACACCTGACTGATTTTTTGTATTTTTACAAAAAACGGGGTTTCTCCATGTTGGTCAGTCTGGTTTCGAACTCCCAACCTCAGGTGATCTGCCTACCTCGGCCTCCCAAAGTACTGGGGTTATAGGCATGAGCCACTGTGCCCAGCCCACTAGTGCCTTTAGACATATCTGTGGACACTTCGAGTTCTCCATGCTTTGGCTCCTAGATCGCTCTCGTGGCCCTTTATTCTCCACACTCCATATTCTTGACTGCACAGCTTGAGATTCCCTAAATAGTTATTTCCAGCTGTCTTGACATCTGTGCTTGATTTACAGTACCTATAGTATTTATAATACTGTATTATACTTATTTGTTTACATATCTGTCTCCTATTCTAAACTACAGACCTCTTAGAAATAAAAACTATGTTTATGCTTGTGTCCCCAATACCTAGGATTGTCTCTGCCACGTGGTAGGCTCACAAAAAAAAGTCTGTTGTGTGATGAGTGGGTACAGGCATGATTTAAAGGAGGGAAGTCATCCTGCCTCACAAAACAAGATGCTTGTTTTCTGTAGGAGAAAGTATTCCAGTCACCAAAACTCCGTTACCCAAGATGGATAGCTCCGTGCCCTGGAAAACACAGAGTGAAGCGGATTACAAACGGCATGTCCTCTTCTGTGGAACGGAGGTTATCCAGGCCAAGGCGGCTTGCTCTGGGACCGTGAGAGCAGTGGTACTGCAGACTGGTTAGCATCACCTCCTTTCTCTTATTTTTAATGGTATATTTTTGCTCAGTTTGTCTAGTGCCTTAAATTTATTAGGTAAAGAGAAGCTGTTTTTCCTTTATAATCATAGTTTTTTTAATTTTTAATTTTTGTGGGTATATGGTAGCTGTATATATACTTATGGGATACCTGAGCTGTTTTGACACAGGCCTGCAATGTGAAATAAGCACATCGTGGAGAATAGGGTATCTATTCCCTCAAGCATTTGCCATTTGAGTTACAAACAATCCAATTACACTTTTTAAGTTATTTAAAAATACACAACTAAGTTATTATTGACTATAGTCACCCTTTGTACTATCAAATAGCAGGCCTTACTAATTTTTTCCATTTTTTTTTGTGCCCATAGATAAGGAGAAGTCTTACCTACAGGTGCAAAACACACCAAATATATATAAATCCATATATTTTAAATACCAATTGAACTATGGCATATGCCTGTTAGTAAAAATGATAGTACTGGTAACAGTAATTATTATTTATGTGCTTTGCAGTATATAAACTATTTCCACCATATCAAACAAGCAGAGCAGAGATGCTTACTGCTTCTACTATGCCTATGAATAGGCTGAGGCCACACAATTCAATGAACTTTTAAAAATACCATGGCCAGCAGTTGACGAAGCTGCACCTAGAACCCAGGTCTTCTAATCCTGAATCCCAAGTTCTTTCTAGGGTGGGCTAGAAACTGCAAATGTAACATTGCAAAGTATTAGAAAAGTGAGTCCATCAGTATTTACTGGACCACTTAATTTTAATTCAAGTGACATGCGTGGGCATGCACACGTTTGGGTCACTTTCTTAAAATAAAATTCTATTTGGCAAAGCTGTGCTGTGCACCCAGTACGGGGGTTTCCTATCTCCGGGATGCATTGAAATTGGAAGTGGAGGAAAGGAAGGCCAGAGAGAGTACTGGGCTCTGAGATAGAGATTTCCGTTCTAGCATTTATGGATTTTTCTAGCTATCTTTCAATTGCCTTTGAGCTTAAACACTGTTCCAATATCAGTAGAGAGAAACAAAAGCGGTGTTGAGGTTTGGAAGAGCACCAGCAGTACTGTTGGGCTCCTGAGAGTGTGGGGTGTGTGTTTGTTGTTCCAGGATTCAACACTGCAAAGGGAGACCTTGTGAGATCCATTCTCTACCCCAAGCCAATGAATTTTAAGTTGTACAGGGATGCCATCAGGTTCCTCCTGTGCCTCGTAGGAACAGCCACCGTTGGGATGATCTATACTCTGTGTGTCTATGTGCTTAGCGGGGTAAGCTGTCTTTGCTCTTTTATTAAACGTGTACATACTCATCTATATATATTTTGTGCTGTACATGTTGGCTTTAATCTAGGATGTGGTTTACAAACCTGGGAAACGAAGCCCAGCCCTGGAACCTGCGTGTGGACTTCCAGATCCCAATCAGCAACTGGTCACTAAGTCCGTAATGACAGACAGGCTTCGTGGGATACTGGGATAAAATTATTTATTCATTGATATATCAATGTACTTCTCTTTTTTATACTATTTTTCCTTTTCAATCTGAGTATATATTTATTTCAATAAAGTAGCATTTTTATAGCTATCGAACGAGGGATTTTTAAATAAAATCAGACACCCAGTTTTCGTGAGGACTAGTATGTTATTCTTTGCTGGTAACAATATAAATCACATTTTTTTTTATTGCTATTTGGCGAAAGATAGTGAGAGCTATAAACATGGTCATGCCTTTAACCCACTGATATCATTTCTTGAAATTTGACCTAAAGAAGTAAACAAAAAGAAGGAAGGCTGGGCACAGTGGCTCACGCCTGTAATCCTGCACTTTGGGAGGCCAAGGCGGGTGGATCACCTAAGGTCAGGAGTTCAAGACCAGCCTGGCCAACATGGCAAAACCCTGTCTCTACTAAAAGTACAAAAATTAGCCAGGCATGGTGGCAGGTGCCTGTAATACCAGCTACTCGGGAGGCTGAGGCAGAAAAATCACTTGAACCCGGGAGGTGGAGGTTACAATGAGCCGAGATCACATCACTGCACTCCAGCCTGGGTGACAAGAGTGAAACTCTGTCTCAGAAGAAAAAAAAAAAAAAAAAGCAAAGAGTCATATGCTGTTCATCACTGATTTGTCTGTAATAATTAAAGAATGACTGTCATCCAGGAACCTCCAGAGGAGGTGGTGAGGAAAGCCCTTGACGTCATCACAATTGCGGTTCCTCCTGCTCTCCCTGCTGCTCTGACCACAGGCATTATCTATGCCCAGAGGAGGCTGAAGAAGAGAGGCATCTTCTGCATTAGCCCCCAGAGGATCAATGTGTGTGGACAGTTAAACCTTGTCTGCTTTGACAAGGTATGTGTGTTTCATCCTTATTGTTATCATCATTTTTCACCATTGCTGTCATCGTGTGTATCTACTTTTACCCTCTTGCAAGGCAGGAGACGTAGAATGTGGGTGGCTGTCTTCATTTTATCCCTGGTTAGATGTGTGATCTGGCAAAGATACGTCTCTTAAGCTCGCAGAGTCCAAGGTTTAGAGAAGAAGTGGGTGCTAAATAGGAGAATCTTTTTGGGTCCTTCCAACTTCAATATCCTATGAAAAGCAATTAAAATAGCATCCCTTTTCTCTGCAGTCAAAACCTTCATATAAAGAACAAAATTTAAACCCTTTACTCTCGTCACTGCTGTATCCTTGATGCTAAGAATATTGCCTGGTGTAGAGTTAGTGTGCAATAAAGATTGATTGAATTAATGAACGAATAAAAAAGGAAGAGTTTATTAAACTGTGCCTTACTGTGAGACTCATATTGAACTTTTGCTGTATTTTCCCATCTGTAGTTTATTGTCTAAAACTACCCTTGATTATTTGCCAGTTATTCCCAACCAGCCTCTTATTCTACCATCTCCATTTCTGTATTGTATTTATTTAGTCTGTACATACATATGCTGGGGTGAAGGTGGGAGCTGTGAGAGAATAAGATGGAAATGCCTTTCAGGGCATTGTGAACAGAGGCATGGAGGCAGGAAAGCAAGAGAGTGTGGTTTTGACTAGAGCAGGCTGTTGGTAATGGGAGAGGCTATCTGTGGACCTTGAATGTCTGGCTTAGAAAGTGTTTACATACATTTTAAGCAGTGGAGAGTTATTGAAGGCTTTTGTTACTGTTGTTGACTTCTTTTTTAAATTTGCCTTTTAAATGTGGTAAAATACACGTAAGATAAAATTTATTTTAGCCATTTTTCAGTGTACTGTTCACTGGCATTAAGTACCTTCTCACTGTTCTGCAGCCATCACTACTATTCATTTTGAGGACTTCTTTTATTTTCCCAAACTGAAACTATATTCATTCAGCAGTATACTGAAGGTTTCGATAGTTGAGAATTAATGGGATCAGGGCTGTATTTTATAATTACTGGAATATCAGAAAGATCTACCAAGAACAGAAAGTCAACATAACTCTTGCTACCATTTTAATATTATTCTGTGATCAAACTAGCAAGGTAAGAAATGACATTCTATTTATGAGATTATATCCTTGGACTTGGAAAAAGAAACAGGAGTGGGAGAGATAATTGTGACCTGAATTTGTATAAAAAATGAGCAATAATTATGAGTAATTATGATTATTATTAGCTTTTACTGTATGCTAGATGTTAAATGAAACACTTTATGTTATCCCATTTAATCTTCACCACAACTCTCTGAGATTATGACCATGTTACGGATAAGAGCTCTTATATTTAGAGGGATTAATTTGCTCTGGTCACACAACTGGTGTTTAAACCTAACCTGAATTCTTAACCATTATATTGCACTGAGAGAAATACCATCACTTTTTTTTTTTTAACCAAATAGCAAATCATTTCTTTCAAGTCTTTTCACACACAGTGCCCTGTAGGTAAAAATTCCACTCTATTCCTTATTTTAATGACATATTTTAAACTTCTGCTATGAAACTAGGACTCACCCATTTTATATCGAGGACTTTCCCATCTATTCAGGCTACCATTAGATCCTCAAAACAGTCCTCTGAAGTTGTGAGGAAGATACTTTTTGTTGTTGTTGTTATGGAGGACACTAAAGTTGGAAAAGATGAAGTTCCAGCTTGTTAGACAACTGGCATAAGCTCATCAACGCTTCCAGCGGGCACTCCAGCGACGTCATGGTGCCCCTCCTTGAAATGCTGATCTTGTTGATATGTTTGGGAAGCATTTTCTCATTACAAAAATACCTTATTTATCTGCACTATGGAGCCTTCACTATGGGGACCCTGGTTTTTGTTTGTTTGTTTGTTTGTTTTGTTTTTTAAGTAGGGAGGTGGTTTCGTTGTGTTGTTTAGGCTGGTCTCCAACTCCTGAGTTCAAGTGATTCTCCTGTCTCAGCCTCCCGTAGTGCTGGGATTACAGGCATGAAGCACCACACCTTGCCTGGATCTTCAGAGTAAATGCAGCATTTGTTTCTGTTCAGACAGGCACCTTAACAAGGGATGGCTTGGACCTCTGGGGAGTCGTGTCATGTGATAGGAATGGGTGAGTACCTTGGACTAAACGCATTCTAGTGTCTCTTTTCCCAAAATTCCATGTTTTCTCTTGAAATTACTAATGGAGACATTTGGACTTTGGCTTTGGTGAACAATGACTGCCAAAGTATCTTCTTTTAACTTCTCATCTTGAATTCTTCAAAGCCTCACTAAAGCATACCCATTTCCCCCCACCCCAACGCAGTCCCATGCCACTCACAAATCCGGGAGATGAAGCTTTGACACTGCATCCAAATCCTCGCTAAAATATAATTTGTTCCAGCATGAAGTTGACCCAGTAGAAGTAATTTCGACATTACCAGGACACTGTCCTTTAAGGAGGTAACATTCTTGGTTCAAGCTGAAGCCTCTTGACGTGCTAGGAGGAAGAACACTGCTCTTACTTTTGTACCCTGAATTTCAGGAAGGGAAGAGGAACATTTGTAGAACCGTAGCTAGTGTACTCATTTTTCTTGGTATTCCAGTTTTAAGAACTCTACTTTCTGGCTGCTGGAAACTCCTTTTTCTTTCTTTTCTTTTCTTTCTTTCTTTCTTTTTTTTTTTTTTTTGAGACGGAGTTTCGCTCTCGTCACTCAGGCTGGAGTGCAGTGGCATGATCTTGGCTCATTGCAACCTCCACCTCCTGGGTTCAAAAGTAATTCTCCTGCCTCAGTCTTCCGAGTAGCTGGGATTACAGGTGCCTGCCACCATGCCTGGCTAATTTTTGTATTTTTAGTAGGGACAGGGTTTCCCCATGTTGGCCAGGCTGGTCTCAAACTCCTGGCCTCAGATGATTCGCCCACCTCGGCCTCCTGAAGTGTTGGGATTACAGGCGTGAGCCACTGCGCCGGGCTGAAACTCCTTTTTCCTAGCAAGTGAAAACGGTTTTGGCAGTTCTCAGCATGGTGTGTTAAAGATTTGCACAGCCCTCTCCTGTGGCCCTCTTGTGGCCATGTTTGAGTTTGCATCTCTGCCTGCTTTTTCTACTCACTACGAACTCCTGGGGAATCAGAACATGAAATCTCTGATGCACTTGACATTTATGTTTTGTTTGAAAATGAAAGTTTTCTCCCGTAACACTTGTAACTTAAATCACAGAGCATTTTGTGCATGAAATGTTCATGGTGGTTCTTTGGCATTATACAGATGACATGTAATTTATCCATAAAATATGCTAATTACACATAGTTTAATACTTGTCGTATTAAAATACCATTTAGAAACAAGTCTAATTCCTGGATTAAAAAAGTGATCCTTGTGCTTCTAACCACTTTAGTGTACAGAAGAAGCCTCTTAAAGTGTTAAACTCTAAAGTTCTTTTCATTTTTCCTAGAGGATAGATTTGGATATATACTTCGTCTCATGGTTCATTAGTGTTTTTCTGTTTCAGCTTCTACAAAATATGTGTACATTTATTCAAATATCTGTGCATATTGAGAGCAATCTTGTTCTTATTTAGATTTGCATCTCTAGTGCTGTAACTCTGTACCAGGCACAGATAGTAGGTGTACAGTAATTGCTCATCTAAAATGAACTCAATATATTCTGTCTTTTGAATGTTCCCCTTATTGAATTGACACCATATTATTCATAAAGCTTTGGAAACTTTCTGTTTCTAAAAGTGACTTGTTACATTGAAGTAATAACAATTGATATGTTATTGATAACATAGCAGGGAGGGTAAATGATCCCTCCCTCCCTTCCTTCCTTCTTGCCTGCCTGCCTGCAGATCAAAGTTGAATTCCAATGATTAAAACAACAATTTAAAATAAAATACGGCAAATTTAATTAATAAAATGAAACAAAACAGAATTAATTCTAGGTAAGAAGTGAGCACCTGACTTAGAGGCTATTAAATGCCTTCTCGTTAAACGTGAGCTCATCTTTGATATTTCTTCTTTTCCAAAAAGCCCTGATTGTTGTGCCAGATACTTTAAGAACTATTAAAGGCTATCAGGAATTGATAACCAGAAATACTCAGATAAAAATGCACCGACAGGATTGATAGAGAGCTTTATGTATTTGCTGTGCTAACCAGAGTCTGGCCCAATCCTCTGGAATGCAGAATTATATACTCAGAATTACAGACTAGTGACAGTGTACGTCTCATAGTAAAAATAAGATTTTTTTTTCCTGATCTGTATTTTGCTTTTCAGTGTGAGTTTAAGTTTCTGTGTTAACTATACTGCTGGTGATCTCTTCATTTTAGATATTTGCTAAAATACCATCGGGTATGCAGTCAACCACTAAGATGAGTTGCTCTTTTAACACATAATAATGAATATAACTAACAGGGTCAATAGGAAGCCAGGACATTTTTGAACTCTTAGTGTGACAAAAGGAAGCTTGAATGCAAAAGCCAGGAAACCATTGTGAGTTAACGTTGCAATATGTTTGCTTTCAAAGCAAAGGGCTAGAGCAACTTAAGGTTATCTTTAAATAAATGCAGGGTCCATATTATCAGAAGTAATTGTCTGTCTTGAAATGTGGTCTCCAGGATCAGACAATGACAAATAGGAACTTTTCCAAAAAAGAAGAATAAGGAAAGTGAGAGGGATGCCTCATAAAACTGTTATTAGAGGAACAGCTAGAGGTTCCTGTGCAACACCAGAGGGAGGGAGGTAAAGGGGAACGGCCAAGGGCCGAGTTGATCCGTAAGTTTGAAAGAAGTTGGCATGTGGAGGAGCGGGAGCAAGTGAACTCTCACTGGCTCCCAGGAGCAGATTTTGCCGCCTCGTAGGATGAAGCTTCCACCGTTCAGACGTCCTCCAAACAGGATAAGCTGCTTTGAGAACCAACGTCTGTGCTGCACATTTGAGAAGGGGCTGTGACTAACCAGGCTGCAGACGACATTCTTCTTGTGATGCCAGAGCTGAACTTAATGGCCTCCACTCTGAGTTAGTGAAGGCACCCGGCCTATAACATTTGAGTTGTATTTTAATAGCTTTTTAGATGAGACTGTGTTCTCATCTAAAATGAAATGATGGGGATAATGGTTAGGATAGGGACACAAGAGGCCAGGGTGGAAGAGGGGGATGCAATGTTCTTTTGAAAAATGTTTTTAGCCAGGCACGGTGGCTCACACCTGTAATCCCAGCACTTTGGGAGGCCGAGGCAGGTGGGTTACCTGAGGTCGGGAGTTCAAGACCAGCCTGGCCAACATGGTGAAACCCCATCTTTGCTAAAAATACAAAAAATTAGCTTGGCATGGTGGTGGCTGCCTGTAATTCCAGCTACTCAGGAGGCTGAGGCAGGAGAATCGCTTGAACCTGGGAAGCAGAGGTTGCAGTGAATCGAGATCACGCTACTGCCCTCCTCCAGCCTGGGTGACGGAGTGATAGAGTGAGACCCAGTATCCAAAAAAAAAAAAAAACGAACAAAATAAAACCACAGAGACCTTTCTCATACTCAGTGAACTTACTTGGCTGAATGAAACACTATTAATGTGGGAGGATTGGAGAGTGGCTATTAATGCAACAAAGCATATTAAATTATGTTTTATAAAGATGTTTGTTTTCACCTCCAAGATGCTCTGTTTTGGCATGAGGAGATAGAATGGAAACCCATTTCCTTTTCTCCTTAAGCTTTCAGGAAGTTCACAGCTTTGCCTCGGGCCAGGCTTTGCCATGGGGCCCCCTGTGTGCGGCCATGGCCAGCTGCCACTCTCTGATCCTTCTTGATGGGACCATCCAGGGAGACCCTCTGGACCTCAAAATGTTTGAAGGCACCACCTGGGTAAGCCTCTGATCTTCAGAGAACCTGAGAAGCTTCTTCAATGCCAGAGCAACACAGGCACTATCAGAGCTATGTGATTCTTATACAAGGTGAGGTGTCCAATGTGGAGTACATTTGGTAGTGAAGGGCAAACTCATCTAAGCCTGGTTTCCTCATCTGTGCATTGAAGCTAATAATAGCATCTACATAATGAGACTATTGTGAGGATTAAATGAGATGATGCGTTAAAAAAATCCTTGGCACTGTGCCTGGCAAATATTAAAGGTTCAATCCTATTAATATAATTGTGATTATTATGTAATTTTTTCTCATCTCTCTGTACTGTTCTCTGAGCATTGTCTGGTTTCAAAGATTTTCCAGAATATGGGAATCAGAAAACATTGCTTTCTCCAGCGCTCAGGATAACTCATAGACTCATGGTGACTATAAGTCTTATTTCTATTAATTTAGTATTGATTTTATTTCCAAGACTAGAAACAACAAAAAGGAAAACCACTAAAGAGCTTTTGTTGAGACTCTAAACTAGATTTAAGAGCCAACAGTGTAGTTCAGGAATCTGGCTTTTCTGATTCTAGTTTTGGCTCTGCTCTAACTGACTGCTGAATCCTGTGAAGCTGTCTCTCATGTTGGGCCTTGGCTCTCATGACCATAAAATGAATTAGACCAGTGGTGTTCACATAACACAAAACAAGACAAACAATCTGGAATCTTTTCATAAAAGGAAACATTCTCCAGAAACGCTGTAAAGACTGAATAGCTGGAGTTACTCCAGCTGAAATAAAAGGTGGGGTCTAAAGATGAGGATTAAGGGACATGCATCCCCGACTACTTAGCCATAATCCCTTCCTTTCTCCCTGCGCTGCGTATAGCTCTCGCCTCTGGTGGCACACTGGGAGCACCACCGAAAGAGACAATCTTCAGGGTCCCTTCCAAATCTCCTGGAGCATTTAGATTTCATAGCAATCTAACGTAACTTTGCCAGTCCTCCATCTTTTCTGCGTTACTGATTCCATATCTTTAAATAGGGATTGCAGTTTCCTCTCTGGGACCTTGTCAGCCACTCAGTGAGATGATTACAAAGCACTGCGTTGTCTTTGGGCAAAAGGCCCCTTTGACTATAATTTAGGGTCATTATTATAGCAATTACTGATTATTAACCATGTATATCACAGTCTCTGCCCTGCCCTACCCCAGCCCTGAGGACCATCCATCCAAATTATTCAGACATGCAAGGGCAGGAAGAGCCGTGAAGTGCAGGAAAAGAACAACAGAAAGGTGCTTGCTTCACACAAAAGAAGTCTGGCCCTTCATGTTCATGACTTTCAATCTAGGCTCTTCAGAAATGGAGAATGAGCCTTTACACAGTGCATTCCAACAGAGAAAACAAGATAAATTGCATGAATAATTCAAAAGTGTCTGCCCTTCAAGTTGTGCAGCATTTTCAATGCATTATTATTATTATTATTATTTTGTGGCAGAATAAATCTGGTTCACCTCTGAGGGAAGAGACACGGAAAACACATTGAGGTGGTCTGAGGATTTTCTCAAGGGGAGGGTTCAAACATAGTATCAGTGAGCAAACAATAAATATATCTCTGCAATGAAATATCCTATTTGTGAAATAGGAAATGGCTTTTTCTGGGGACGATTTCCACATCAAGGGAGTGCCGGCACATGCCATAGTGGTTAAGCCCTGCAGCACAGCCAGCCAGGTAAGCCCTGCTTGCTCTTCACCCCACAACACCCGAACTCAAAGGGAAACTCTCTTCGGGCCCCCAGGTTTTGAAAGGTCACAGATGTGTCTTTGAATTTCAGGTGTGAAAATAGGTGAGACCTTCCCCCTTATTTATGAAAATAAAGATTACGGAAGGAGTGGTTAATTCCCAGTAGCCAGAAGCTATATCAGCAGGTTCCTTTCCTTTCCCCATCCCTCAACCAGGTCCCAGTGGAAGGAATCGCAATCCTGCATCAGTTCCCATTCTCATCAGCTCTGCAAAGAATGACAGTCATTGTCCAAGAGATAGGAGGTGACCGACTGGCATTCATGAAAGGTGCACCAGAGAGGGTGGCCAGCTTTTGCCAACCTGAGACAGGTCTGTAACTTGACTTGGATTACACCTGGCAAATCTGTATCTCCAGATAAATATGTTCCCACAGCGTTTGATCTATTGATCCAATTGCCTATGGGTCATCACCAGTTGGGTGACTCACTGGCATTGCAAATGCAATACGAAAACCAAGCTTGTCTTTCTCATTTCCTGCATTTCCCGGTTTCCTGTTTGGTGCATGGTACCAGCATCCCCCGCCCCCACCCCATTTCGGTATCATCCCTGATTGCTTGCTCCCACTTAGTGTCTCTATCTTGTCAGTTGCTAATCCGTGGTCCTTCACTGCATCTGCTCATGCCTTCCTCATTCTCGATCACTTCAACAGTCGGTGGATTGACCCTCTGCCTCCAGTCTCCCCACCTCTGATTTGCCCTCTGTGCTGTGACCAGACTTTCTACCTCACGATTCTTTTAGTTGCTCTCATAGGCTCCAGGATCATCTCCAGTTTCTTTAGGATCATATGTGAGGCTTTCAGGTTTGAACTCCCAGTGAACTTTCCAGATGGACCTTACCACTCCTCATCCTGTGCTATTCCTGAGCTGAACTAACTCTTCACAGCTTACTCCATGCCTCCAGGACTAAGCTCATAATTCTCCCTCCGCCCCAGAATCCTGCCTTTACTGAACCACCTCTTCCCAGGCTGGTGTATCCACCACCAGACGCTTTCCACAGCATGCTGCAATGGCCTGGGTGATAGCAGTGATCTCATTTGATTGCATTGTTACTCTGCTGGCTGTAACTCAATTAGACAGAAATCCTTAGAGCAGAACTTGTGAGTTTTTCCAATTTCATTCTTTTTTTTTAGCCTATATTTTAAGTTCAGTGGTACATGTGCAGGTTTGTTACGTAGGTAAACTTGAGTCATGGGGGTTTCTTGTGCAGATTAATTCATTGTCCAGGTATTAAGCCTAGTACCCATTAGTTATTTTTCCTGATCCTCTCCGTCTTCCCACCTCCACCCCGGAATAGGCCCCAGTGTGTGCCATTCCCCCCATATGCCCATGGCTTCTCATTATTTAACTCCCACATGTAAGTTTGGTTTTCTGTTCCTATGGTAGCTTGCTAAGGATAATGGCCTCTGGCTCCATCCAGGTTGCTGCAAAGGACATGAGCTCATTCTTTTTTATGGCTGCATAGTATTCCATCATGTATCTGTACCACATTTTCTATATCCAGTCTACCACTGATGGGCATTTAGGTTGATTCCATGTCTTTGGTATTGTGAATAGTGCTGCAATAAACATGTATATGCGTGTGCATCTTTATTAATGGAATGATTTACCTGCCTTTGGCTATATACCCAGTAATGGGATTGCTGGGCTGAATGGTATCTCTGTCTTTAGGACTTTGAGGCGTCACTGCATTGTCTTCCACAGTGGTTCAACTAATTTACACTCCCACCAACAGTGTATAAGCACTTCTTTCCCTCCACAACCTCACTAGCATCTGCTGTTTTTTGACTTTTTAATAATCACCATTCTGACTGGTGTGAGATGGTATCTCATTGTGGTTTTGATTTGCGTTTCATTAATGATCAGTGATGTTGAGCTTTTTTCTTTTCACAGGATTGCTGGTCTCATATATGTCTTCTTTTGAAAAGTGTTAATGTCCGTTGTCTACCTTTTAATGAGGATTTTTTGTTTTTTTCCGTCTTGTAAATTTTCTTTGAGTTTCTTACAGATGCTGGATATCAGACCTTTGTTGGATACGTAGTTTGCAAAAATGTTCTCCTGTTCTGTAGGTTGTATGTTGGCTCTGCTGACAGTGTCCTTTGCTGTGCAGAAGCTCTTTAGTTTAATTGGATCCCATTTGTCAATTTTTGCTTTTGTTGCAATTGTTTTTTGGCATCTTTGTCATGAAATCTTTGCCCATGCCTATATCCAGAATGGTATTGCCTAGGCTGTCTTCCAGGCTTTTATAGTTTTAGGTTTTAAAAGTCTTTAATCCAGGTTGAGTTAATTTTTGTATATGGTGTAAGGAAGGGGTCCAGTTTCAATCTTCTGCGTATGGCTAGCCAGTTATTCCAGGACCATTTATTGAATAGGGAAGCCTTTCCCCATGCTTGTTTTTGTCAGGTTTGTCCAACATCCGATAGTTGTACGTGTGAAGTCTTATTTCTGGGTGCAGAGCTTGTGATCTAATCTCTGCACAGCCAATGCCTGGCAGATAGTAGATTTTCAATAAATGTTTGTTGGTTGAATTGAAGAAAAAAGAATTCTACACTTTTTCTATCTTTTTTTTCTTTTTTCAAGTGCTTCATTCTCATTTTAGCTTCACTACGTCTGACAAGGCCAACCCTGACAATGTAGTTACGTTCAGAATTTCCACTGACTTGTTTACGTATCTTTGTAGAGGTGTGCTTTCTGGGGCAAAAGTTGGATGTTTGTAAAGAATTTCCTTGACAGTACTGCCTAAGTAAACACTGCATACTAACCCTGTGTTTCTTTCTAAACAGTACCCACTAGTTTTGTTAGTGAACTTCAGATTTACACGACACAGGGCTTTCGAGTCATAGCACTGGCCTACAAGAAGCTGGAAAATGACCACCACACCACCGCCTTGACAAGGTAAATGGGGATGATTTTGATAAAGCAGAAAGGTTTGATGGGAAGATGTGCCAGGTTGGAATGGCAAGTGCATTAGACTGGGATGGACTCGGGGGTTCTGGGTGGTGGACAGAGCAATATAGCTTGCTGAATTTGTGTGCATAATATGTCTCTGAACACTGGTGAGTAGAGATAGAGTAATCCCTGCCCTGCCTAAATCCCAAAGAGAATGTGAGCACTCACTGGGGGATTTTGTGAGAAATAGTCATATAAGATATATAATATGATGATTTTTACAGCTTTGTGAAAACAGACATAGGAATATAATCAGCGTTTCAGAATTTGAAATTGTGGTCATGTCCCCATTTAAAAAAATTATAGTTGGTGGATTGGTTGGGAGTTATGAAACATAACATTTACCTGAAAAAATGTTTGATAGGAAATACACAGCTTAATGAAACAAATAAATACAGCTTAGACGGTATAATCCTGGTAACATCTACAAAAAAACAAGGAAAATGTCCATACTAGGGAAAGATTTTAGCCTATAGATTCAATTTTACATTTTAAGGTTAAAATAGAGATGCTTAACAGCTCAAAAACTGCAGTATTTGTAAGTTCCATTTTATTTTTTAAAATTCCACTGTTTTCAGGTATCATGTTTATTTCACCTTTCATATCCTTTCTAACACTTAATGTCAGCCACCACTGGCTATGCTGTTGTGGAGCTAATCCAGGCTCATTTTTAAATTTAAGATTATACATTTGGAAAGTCTAACGTATTTGTTTCAATCTAATCAAAGTCAACACTCTCGTAACTATATTTTTAACTCTTAATATTCTAAAATAAAGTTCACATATATCTGCACATATTCTTTGTAAAAATATATAATGACCTATTATATAGTAAAAATAAAAGCAAAACATACAATGTTTCACAAAGGTGATAGTTTAATAAATACTCAGCTGACTCCACTAACACAAAATGAAGTAATAAGTTGCTTGTACCTGTGTATAGAATAATTGAGGCTGCAACATCTACAAATACAGACTGATACAGGTGTGTTATGTATTGCAGACTCAGATACCTCAGTCTTGCTGCCAGTGAGATGACTGTGAAGTGGTTAACAAGTCTTGGTAAAACTCTGAAGAAAACAGTACAGTCTCCTCCCAATTTACATAGTACAGGTAGTTACATTTCTGCAAAATTCAACAAAATATTATAAGTGTGAAAAATACTTTGTGTTTATATGTAACACATATAAACTAGGGGGAAAAGCTAGGGAAATTTTAATAAACAATTTTGTAATTGCTTAATATAACATAGTAATATTATATATGCCATAATAGTACAGTATATTAGAGTATAATAATAGTAAAACATATACAAGATAAGCCTAAAATGACTTAGGAAAGTACAATGATTTTTCAGTGTCCATGAGTGTCCAGTAAGATATTCAAAAGGCATGTGGGATGCAGGATAATTGTTCATTGTGCATTGGTCTTTTCAGAGTCTTGTGTAGATGCCAAAAAAAAAAAAAAAAAAAAAATCCACCATGTCCTCTAGAGAGAGTACTGTCCCTGCTGAGAATGACTGCTGTGACCCAACCCTCTCACTTTGTGAATGGGTAAAATGAGGCCCAGAGTGGGAGGTGGCTCATTGTGTTCGTTTCCTGGGCTTGTCGGACCACTCTCCCCGCAGGGCCAGTTTAATGTGACCCCTGAAACTTTGGCCGCAACAACTCTGCATATTTGTTGCAATTTGATCAACTCAGTTCAGGGTCATTCAAGTGAGGGAGCTAAAAGTAAACTTTGAGATTGGATATCACATTTTGAAGGAGAGAAAACTTGGGTCCAGGGAAGGGAAGGGACAGAGCAGAATTGGGAATTGAACTTAGTTTCCTGAGAGGCTGTTGCCAAGGGCTGTGGTGAGAGTCTAGCTACCATGCTGCTGCTTCTGATTGTTATGATATGATATTTGCATATTTACAAGTAGCAAACTCATGGTTTTGAAACGCATGCACGTAACAAAGCACTTATTGTGGAGACAGATGAGCAATGGGGAATAGTGAGGGCTGTGGCGCACAAGAGAGTACATGTCCCGGTTGAAGGTACTGAAATTCTAACTTTTTAAAATCTTGTATGGTCTAAACACAAATCACAAATTCTCTAATAGAATTTGATCTTAGGTCATCAATTTCCCTCTCCTGTCCTAAAGCACATCACTACCATGTATACACATAGCCAAATTAATTTTATTTTATTTTATTTTTTGAGACAGAGTCTCACTCTATTGCCTAGACTGGAGTGCAACAGCATGATCTCGGCTCACTGCAACCTCTGCCTCCCGGGTTCAGGCAGTTCTCCTGCCCCAGCCTCCTGAGTAGCTGGGATTACAGGTGTCTACTACCATGGCTAGCTAATTTTTGTTTTTTAGTAGAGACGGGGTTTCACCATGTTGGCCAGGCTGGTCTCAAACTCCCAACCTCAAGTAATCCACCCACTTTGGCCTCCCAGTGTTGGGATTACAGACGTGAGCCACCATGCCCAGCCACATAGCTAATGCAAATTCCTGATTAGGATGGAAGATTCTTGCTGTTGTTTTGTGTGTGTGTGTGTGAGTGTGTGTGTGGTTACTCAGGGTACTTCCAGCATTGGTATCATAATCTCTTCAAAGGTTATTGGCCCACTTTATGCAATGTCATTTTTTAAAAGTCACATGGATTTTAAAAACGAAATGTAATCACAGGGGTGACGATGCTTTGTATATATTACACTTATTCTTTATTATTTTTAGATACTTCAGGAGGAGGCATAATGTCTGTGCAGGAAGCTGGAAGAGATAGAATGCTATTCCAAGTTGCAAAGCTTAAGACCCCTTAAGGAATTACTCCTTTTAATTTTTTTTTTTTTTGATTCAGATTAAATGCTTATGAAAGGAAAACTCATGTAATGTTAGAACTAGCAGAGACTTTGGAGGTGCAAAGATGAACCTGATTACCAGGCAAAGAAAGTAATTTAGTCATGCTCCCACAGCAAGGCAGTGGTAGAGGGCTGACAGAACTCCAGTCTCCTGATTATTGTGCCTTGAACCATGCAAAGGCCATAAGCCAGAGGAGCTAGAAATACTAGTGCCAAGGTAGGCCATAGGCTATGGCAGATGTTTGATCCCGCAGCCATTTTCTTGGCCTAATCTGGCACTTCGTGGTAGGCTCAGGTCATGTCATCTGCAGAAATAACCACGACCTGGGACCTGCGTACCAGGATCATGAGAAAGATTGGAAGACCTGTTGTGCCAAACCCCCATTGACTTCAGTAGGGAAGGCACCAGGTTCAAGAGGTTGAAGAAGAGACCCGGAGCCAGCAAATGAGACATGAGGTTTTATTAGGGGCTCGCCTATAGGGGAGAGAGTCCAGTAACAGCGGGCTGGACAGGAGAACCACCTTACATATAGAAACGGTCCAGTGGCAGCAAAGTGGACAACGCATCTGCCTTCCTATGCTCCAGTGTGGTGAGCTGCGCGGGAAAACCACCTCTGCCTGCAAACATCATGCAGTTTGCATAGCGTGTTCTCACTCGACTCCTTAATGACCTCCACCCGGCAACCTTCATCCAACCCACATCTCAGGGCCTCAGCTCCCTGTATGGCCTGGCATATGTTCCACTAGATGGGACAGGGACTCAGAAGTTCCTCAGAGACAAGGAACAAATCTCTGGGTTGGCCATAGCCAGATTTCCTAGCTTGAAACATACATTTAGGTGCATCTGCCATAGAGGGTCATTCTAAGGGTATGTTTAAGTAGTTATTGCTACCACGTGCATTTACCCTGTAAGACCTCAATCAGGCATCAACCAAGTTATCTTTCAAACACCAGATTAAATATCATCTTCTACAGGAAGCCTCTCCAATCACTCCACCCAGAAATGATTACACCCTCCTCTCTGACTCCATGGGACTCTGATTTGGACATCTGTTATCATACTTTTCCCAGCCTTCCAGTCAACGGAGCTGAGCCATGTCTAAATTCTACCTCCCAGTTGGATGTAAAATCTGGAGTGAGAGGCTACTATAGTCTCTGCTGCTACAGTCTCTGCTACTGCAGTCTCTGCATATTCTGTTCCACTTTTCCTCAGTGCTGTTCCTTGAACTCAGTAGAATTTCTGGATGAGGAATTTCCATAGGTTACCTGGCAAAAAACAGTCCCAACAGGCCTCCGAGCATTTCAACTAGGCACACATTTGCTGAGCACTTGCACGTGGGTGGTGTTGAATACACCGAGTCACGTGGGATTGTTCTCAAGGAGCTGAGACAGTGTGACAAAGCAGAAGTCCAAGAATAAAACATGGGCAAATAAAATGTGAGTTACACTGAAATATAAGTAATATGCTAAGGGAGCGATTATTATTATTATTATTATTATTTTGAGACAGGGTTTCGTTCTTATTGCCCAGGCTGAAGTGCAATGGCATGATCTTGGCTCACTGCAACTTCCACTTCCTGGATTCAAGCGATTCTCCTGCCTCAGCCTCCTGAGTAGCTGGGATTACAGGCACCTGGCACCATGCCCGGCTCATTTTATATTTTTAGTAGAGACAGGGTTTCTCCATGTTGGTCAGGCTGGTCTCGAACTCCCGACCTCAGGTGATCCACCCGCCTCAGCCTCCCAAAGTGCTGGGATTACAGACATGAGCCACTGCGCCTGGCCGGGAGCAATGATTTCTGTCTGAGGAAGCCTTTGTGGGGGACATGGCATGAGGCTCCAAACATCAGGAGGGTTTCAATAGCAGATCATGGGGAAATTACAACCTTTTCTATGAAGTAAGGACACATGCCTTACAGCAGTCTAAAGCAAATGTCTAGAGATGGTTGAGAGAAAACCCATGGCTAGTGGTTCAGCTTGGCTGGAAATGGGGGTGGGTGAGGAATTTAGTGATAGCTGAAGCTGCAAAGATAGTTTGGAACCAGATCATAGAGAGATTTAAATGACAGGTTCAGAAAATGGGAAATGCCATCCTTTCAAGCCTGCTCTGAGGTGAGTAGTTCAGACTGCGTCACTTCCCGTTTCTCCGTGGAGGCTTTAGCAGTTTCCTGGGAGCACCACTAATGCTAGTTCATGACCGTAGCTGATGTGAGACCCCCTACTGAGACAGGCAAGGAGTCTGAGTGGGTGCCGCTTTCGTCTGTGTTTCAGCCAGAGTTAGATAGTGCTGGTGTCTTGTTCTCTATCTGTGTCTAAGATAAATAAATCATGGAAGAATCTTTGAACTCCTGTTCTCAAATGGATTCCCCTGCACTCAGTTCTGTAGAATATCCCTGAAAATATTTGTGGGGTGGATAGGAGCCTTGAAGGCTGCACCTATTTGCAGACACATTCACACTTAATGCAGAAGATGGTTGCTACCAGCTAGGGGAGAAAGAAAGGGATGAGCTTGACCTCAATTGAGAGGCCTGTTTGTTGAGATTATGACCTCATATCTCCTGGGGCTAAAATAATATTGATTATAGACTTGGCTGCTGGAGGCCGGGCGCGGTGGCTCAAGCCTGTAATCCCAGCACTTTGGGAGGCCGAGACGGGCGGATCACGAGGTCAGGAGATAGAGACCATCC
>NW_012118932.1:4611929-4631355 GCF_000951035.1 Colobus angolensis palliatus
CGGGAGGCGGAACTTGCAGTGAGCTGAGATCCGGCCACTGCACTCCAGCCTGGGCGACAGAGCAAGACTCCGTCTCAAAAAAAAAAAAAGACTTGGCTGCTGGAGAAACTGGCATTTTATTTTATTTTTCTTTGCGCCTCCCTTATTTTTCATGCTTTGTGCCAGAGCTAAAGCTCCCCTTTGTGGGTAACAGGTGAGGCAATGAAAATCAGACTAGCCACAACAGATGGAGGAGACCCTTACGGGCTTTCAGCTCATTTTCTGCAAAGGTTAAAGCAAAGCTTTGGCTTAATAAACACTCTCTTCCTCTTCCTCTTCATTCAATTAGAGTAAACATCTCCAGAGCCTTTGTGTCCCCTCCTGTCCTCTTTCTGGATCACTCATGGTCCCTAATCAGCACCTAACAGTGCTTGAATGAGTGAATGGAACCACTACGACAGGGGTCTTTTTCTTTTTGTTTTACTTCCTGTAAGAAAGCTATAATGTGGCTGGGTGCAGTGGCTCACGCCTGTAATTCCAGCACTTTGGGAGGCAAAGTCCTTGAATTCAGGAGTTCAAGACCAGCCTGGCTAACATGGTGAAACCCTGTCTCTATTAAAAATACAAAAATTAGCCGGGCGTGGTCGTGGGCACCTATAATCCCAGCTACTTGGGAAGCTGAGGCAGGAGAATCACTTGAACCACTGTCCTCCAGCCTGGATGACAGAGTGAGACTCTGTCTCAAAAAAAAAAGCTACAATGTGTGTTATTTCTGTTCCATACATCTATATATGTATTTTCAGGGAGATGGTCGAATCAGACCTGATATTTCTGGGGCTGCTGATCTTGGAGAATCGATTGAAGGAAGAGACAAAACCTGTCTTGGAAGAGCTCATCTCAGCCCAGATAAGGACTGTAATGATCACAGGTATAAAACAAAGTATATGGTGAAAACAGTAAGAATTTGATGTGGAAATAGACACGATTCACTCATTTAATAAATATTGTTGACCACCTACTCTGGGCCAGACACCATTCCAGGTGCTGGAGATGGGCAACAAAAAGGCACAATTACTGCTTTCCCAGAGTTTCCATGTCAGTGGAATGAGAGAAAATCAACCAACCAGTCAAATAGTATCAGCGTTTTGAGGTACACAAATAGGATAATGCGGGAAAGTGTGTTTGACTATCTGTTTGAGATGAGTTGGTTAAGAGAGGCCTCTCCGAGAAGTGACATTTGAAATAAGACCTGAATGACAAGAAGACATGAGCCAGGCAAAGGTGATTTTTATTATCAAATGCTAGAAGAAGAAGCATCCTCAGTTGATGGGGTCTATAAATATGCTGAAGGCTCATCAATCATAATATCCACGATTCTAGAAATTAAAGAAAATGCTGTCCTCTCTACTCCCAATCCCAACTCCAGAACATACAAACAAGATAGCAATGAGAATAAATCACACAAGAGAAACGTGTGAAATTTCTTAATGAAATCAAGTGTGACTTTATTAATGAAATTTCATGCTGATGCTATAAGTTTTTAATTGGGAAAGAGACTAGAGGTGAATAAATGATTTCCTAATGAATTCATGTTCATATTTTTGCAGTGTGTTGCCTTTCTTCTGCCTGCTCTTATAGTCAGATGCTTTTAACTCTATCATTTATGTCTCGAAGATACAAGTCCGTCAAAGCACGCACTTTCTGTTCCCACTTCCCCTGAACCCAATTCTATAGTTGCAAACTCTAAAATACTTTTATTTCCCCTTTTGTACTTCTCTGTCCCCTGTTCTACTCTCCACAATCCAAGAGTGTCTTGGACTGTTTTTACTTTCTCCTTTTCTAACAACCCAGTCTAACTTTTTGAAGTTGCTGAGTTCATTTACTATTGATTAGGATTTCCCTTACACTGTGACCCTTCTGTTTCAAAAATCTTTATTTAGCACTTAGATGACACATTCTCATAATCTGTCCTTAACTTAGATTTATGTACAAGTGTTCATCCTTCTCCACCCTCTCTACTTCCTCTTTTCTCATATTGAAATTTCTGCTCTATTTCTTTCCTTGCTTGTTTACAATTGTTTTCCCTCAAGTTTTGCCCTTGGATGGAATGGAGGGGTGCTCTTTGATTTCTTACACATGCTTGAATATCTTTCATTGCTCTGACACGTGAATGGCATCTTGCTCAGATAAAAGATTCTTGAATTATTGTTCTTTTTTCTTAATGATCTGTATGTAGAGGCTATTCCTTTGCCTTCTGGCTTCTGATACTGCTCGTGACAAGTCCAGTGAGAGTCCATTGTAAGTAACTTATTCTTTTCTGCACATAAACTTTTTAACTTTGGAATTTAGAAATGTTTGCCTTTGTGTTTCCCTTATTTCATTAACTTAGTCTGGAATGTGGACAGCACTTTTAGAAAAACTTTTATTTTATTTTATTTTTTACCATTTTTGACATCTTTATTTTTAAGTCATAATATCTGTCACTTTGAATGTTGTACATATGATAAAACAGATTATGAAAAGTATCATATTTATAGCAAGAACATTGGTTTATATAACTGAATCACCAAATACGCAACCCCTTGTGACAATAACTTAATGGACTCAACTCTATCCTCTGAATGGACCAATTTTATGATGATTCATTCACTTAAAAAGTTTTGAGTTGATGAGAGTTTCTTGTTGCTTCTTTCTGTAACCCAAGGCTTTCAAATCAATCTCTGGAAACCAGTGATTAGAACCAGAGTTCCCCAGAATTAAGAAGAGATAGGAGTGGGAGAAACATGGAGAGCACCTTTTAATCTTTCTTCCTGCGAGAAAAAATTTTCCTATTGTTTATTTAATTTTTGCCTCTGGTCTCCGTCCATTTTTACTTCTGAAATTTCCATTGTTATCTATCCTCTCAGTCTATCTGTTTTTCTTGTAGTTGTCTTATTTATTTATTTATTTATTTTTTAAAGACAGAGTCTTGCTCTGTTGCCCAGGCTACAGTGCAGTGGCGGGATCATAGCTCACTTCAGCCTTGCACTCCTGGGCTCAAGTGATCCTCCTGCCTAAGCCTCCTCAGTAACTGGGACTGCAGGCATGCACCACTGTTCCTTGCTTTAGATTATATAGTTTTATAATTTTGCTTTAAGACTTTTGTTTTTTTTTTTTTTTGCACCCAGTTTGTTCAAACCACAATCTCAGATCTCAACAATGCTCTTTATCTTTTTCAAATCCCATTTTGAATTGTTCGTTCTTAAATCATGTGTGGGGTGAGATTTGAATTTTCCTAAGTGTTCTCCTTATTTATTTTTTATTTTTATTTATTTTTTGAGATGGAGTCTCGCTCTGTCACCAGGCTGGAGTGCAGGGACATGATCTCGGCTCACTGCAACCTGCGCCTCCTGGGTTCAAGTGATTCTCCTGCCTCAGCCTCCCAAGCAGCTGGGACTACAGGTGTGCATCACCACACCCAACTAATTTTTGTATTTTTAGTAGAGACAGGGTTTCACCATGTTGGCCAGGATGGTCTCAAACTCCTGACCTCAGGTGATCCTACCGCCTTGGCTTCCCAGAGTGCTGGGATTATAGGCATGAGCCACTGCACCCGGCCAATGCTTTATTTATTTATTTATTTATTATATACATATTTTTGAGATGGAGTCTCACCCTGTCACTAGGGCTGGAGTGCAGTGGTGCGTTCTTGGCTCACTGCAACCTCCGCCTCCCGGGTTCAAGGGATTCTCCTGCCTCAGTCTCCCAAGTAGCTGGGATTACAGGCATGCACCGCCATGCCTGGCTAATTTTTATATTTTTAGTAGAGACGGGGTTTCACCATGTTAGCCAGGATGGTCTCCATCTCTTGACCTCGTGATCTGCCTGCCTCCGCCTCCCAACGTGCTGAGATTACAGGTGTGAGCCACTGCGCTTGGCCAGTGCAGAAAAGAATAAGTTACTTCTCTAGTCATGTGCTCTGATTGTTCTTCCTGATCTTTTCCGGTCCAGTGTCTCGGATTTCTTAGAAAGGTTGTTAGATTTTTCTGTCAGATGATTGGAGTTGAGGCCTGGGCTGTTTATCCCGAGAACTGGATGTCTCACAGGTGGTAGATCTCTCCCAGGTGGTAGATCTCTCACAGGTGGTGGAGGGCAAAAAGCAGACAGGCTGTCAGCGGCCTGCTGTGGAGCATGGAGGAAACCTGTGAGCACTCAGGGCTCCCTGTATCCTTCCAGCCTCAGGCAGCTACTTCCCACCACTTCAGCTCTTTTGAGGATCTTCATGCATATTTTGGTAGAAACCTGAGAGAAGCTATGTTAAGGATAGCCAGCCAGATATTATATGATTAATTTTTTAATGGTTGCTCTAGGCATCACAATGTACATACCTCTCCTTTCAAGAAGCCTTATAACCAGGAATGTCTCTTGCTTTCTCTTCTTTATGTGATTATTGTCATAAGTATGACATATGTCGAAAACCCCCACCAGATAATGTGATAGTCTTTACTTTCAACAGTGAAGAGTTAAAGAACATGAGTAAAGAAAATTAGACTTTTATAATTACCCAGATCATTATCATTTCTATGTTTTCATTCCTTAAGTTCTAAGTTAACCTCTGGTATCATTTCCTTTCATTTCAACCTAAAGATCCCTGTAGCTTTTGTTGTTGTTGTTTATTTTTTGAGCATGTCCACTGTCAACAAATTATCTTCATTTTCCTTCATCTGATAAAGTCTTTATTTCTCCTTTATTCCTGAAGGATATTTTCAGCAGCTATTATAGGAGTCAGAATTGACACTTCAAAGTGAAAGATGAAGTCAGCACTTCAAAGATGTTCCACTGTTGTCTTCCCTGCGTATTTTTTATGAGAAATCTGTGATAATTTGAATTATTGTTTTCTTATGTGTAATGTGGTTTTCTCTAACTGCTTTTTTTGTTTATCTTTGGTTTTTAGCAGTTTTATTACTATGTGTCTGGTTGTGATTCTCACTAAGTTTATCTTGTTTGGAATTCACTGAACTTCTTGAATCTGTACATTTAGGTCTTTTATCATACTTGGGAAAATTTCTCCTATTATTTTGTCAATTTTTTTTTCTTTTTCAACTTTTTTTCCTCATCTTCTTGGACTCTAATGACATGAATATGAAATATTTTGATATCTTTGAGTCTGTTCACTAAAATGATTTTTTTCTCTCTGCTCTTCAGGTTGTATAATTTCCATTGATCTATTCTGCTATTGAGTACATTCAGTGATTTTTTTTTTAATTTCAGGTATTATATTTTTTAATTCTAAAGTATCCATTTGGTTTTTTCCCACAGTTTATATTTTCTTGTTGAGAACTTCTAGCTTTCATTTCAAGAATATTAACAGTTACCACAGGAAGGGGTCTTACAATAGCTGCTTTTTTTTTTTTTTTTGAGACGGAGTCTGGCTCTGTTGCCCAGGCTGGAGCGCAATGGCCAGATCTCAGCTCACTGCAAACTCTGCCTCCCAGGTTGACGCCATGCTCCTGCCTCAGCCTCCCCAGTAGCTGGGACTACAGGTGCCCGCCACCTCGCCCGGCTAGTTTTTTGTATTTTTTAGTAGAGACGGGGTTTCACCGTGTTAGCCAGGATGGTCTCGATCTCCTGACCTCGTGATCCACCCGTCTCGGCCTCCCAAAGTGCTGGGATTACAGGCTTGAGCCACCGCACCCGGCCCAATAGCTGCTTTAAAAACCATTATCTGACACTTCCAACGTCTAGACTATCTATAGATTGGCAACTGTTGTGGCTTTTCTTGAGAATTGGCCAGATTTTCCAGATTTTTCATATTGAATATCCCAAACATTTTGAATATTATATTGTGAAACTTTGAATCCTGTTAAAATCTTCTGGAGAATGTTGAGGGTTTTCTTGTTTGTTTGTCTGGCTAACAATCAACCGTAAGTTCTATCTTTCCTGTTGTAGGTGGCAGTTTCAATCTTAGCTTAAATATAAAATCTTTTGCTATGGTGTTTGGGTCTGCCTCACTCAGAGGTTACTCTCACAAATGGGGAGTGATTTATATCATAGTTCAATTCCTGGAACTTCTGTTATCTGTCTTTGGACCTGGTCCACACATGCACAGCTCTAGACTGAACTTGGGACTTATGTAATTCACATACTGAATTAGTCCCCATGTCTGGCTCTCTCCTTTCCAGGATTCCGCCCATGCCCTTTAGCCTACAAGAGTCCCTTTTCCTGGCTCTTCTGGCCAGAAAGACTGGGCATCTTTTAGAGTTCTGCTGCCCAAACAGCTTTTTAACTGAGGCCCACGCGCCAGTCAAATATGGAATAGGGAAGAGAAAAAAAGTGGAGAAACTCATCCCCTTGTGGGTTGCTTCTGCAAATTGGACTGCCTTCCACCATCTGCCTGCTTTTGTTTACTTTTCAAAGTCCTTGGGGAGTTGCTGCTTGGTTTTTGTTCAGAGTTTTCCATTGTAATCAGTGGGAGAGAGAGATCGTAGTGGGCTTACTCCATTTTGCCTGGAAGTGGAGCCACCAGATACTCTACTAAACCAGAGGATTTGCCTATACATTTGCAAAGCTGCTAGCAAATGACGAAAATATATTTGAATTTTGCTTTTTTATTTTTTCCCCCAGTCTGGCAAAAATACACTGGTAGATCATGAAGTAACCTGATGAAAAGCAGTAAGAACGGGAAAAGGGATCATGGAGTCACAAAAGGTCAGGGCTGAAAAAGATATTAGAGATCATTTCTCTTCATACCTGAAATAAGGACTGAACTCCCTGCTCTGATTTTCAAGGCTCTGCATGAATTAATTCAATCTTGTCAATCTCATCTTGAGATACTCCTCCTTTCCTCTAGGTGACAATCTTCAGACTGCAATAACAGTGGCCAGAAAATCTGGAATGGTTTCTGAAAGCCAGAAAGTCATTCTCATTGAGGCAAATGAAACCAACGGGTCCTCATCAGCATCTATATCTTGGACATTAGTAGAAGAGAAGAAACACATTACGTATGGGAATCAGGTACTCCTGAACACAGCCATTCTGCCACATTACCAACATGTCTTGCAGTGCTGGTGACTGAACAGCTTGACCAAGAGTCAACATATGCTTCCAAATGTCTAGCATTCATGCTGTTGAATGAATTCAATTACATTGGTTTTTCCATACTTTTCATACTGAGCTTGAAGGTATAGTGCTTTCTTGTGTGCTGGAAATAATCCATCTTTTAAACTTAAAAAATGGTTGGCTCTGTATGAGAAAGAATATAGTGAGTGAAGCTGAATCTGTTTTCTCCCTTTCCCCTTGCTTGTCAATCACCCCACTGGGTTCAAAGGGGATCTAGTCTTTGGGAGAGATGCTGCTGTGTGTCTCAGAAAATCAGACTATGTTTTCAGAAAAAAGTTTCATTCATTTATCTCCAGCCTTGTCAGTATTCTATCTCCATTGTGTCCTTGTAGAACAATATTAGTTCCCTAAGGAAAAAAAATAGTAAGTTCTCATTTCAGGGAGAAATTTGTTAAGCTGCAGTGCTTTTGTATTTTACACTTGAAATGTGTGAAATGTGCTCTTCTCTGGGACTCACCAAGATCAAATCACGATGAAAACAGGACATGAGTAAGTGTTATGCTCCTAGTCACTAGTTGTCTGTGATGTGCAAAGATTGATCCAGCAAAAAGAAAATGCTTCTCTGAGGAATCAGAGTGACTTTTACAGATAGATCCTGGTCTGTCTTCATTATCTTCTCTCAGATATGCTTGTGGTTCTAACCACTCTGTCAAATGAAAGAGTCTAAAATAACTGTGTCTTGCTTTGTAGGACAATTACATTAACATCAGGGATGAAGTCTCTGATAATGGCAGAGAAGGAAGTTACCATTTTGCCCTAACTGGAAAATCTTTTCATGTTATAAGTCAACATTTTAGCAGCCTACTGCCAAAGGTAAGTTCTAAGAGGGTGACAGTCTCCCTGTGAAAATGCTGATGATATCACTTACAGAGCATGGTCCTAAATTATTTCAAATCTTGAAACAGGAAAAATATACTCAGTGAGTTCTCTGTATCTTAAGAGAGACAGATATTTTTGCAGAGGATACTATTGTCTCATTTCCTACTAGGTTTGAAATAAATAAACTTGATTAGTCAATTTTCCACCAACTATACGATTGAAGTATCAGTGATTTCTTGAATTATAAAGACGATTTTGGGTGACTGTCACTATATTGCCATGGTAAGGGGTCTCAAAGTATAGTGGAAACCCTGCAATTATACAGGAAGGCAGACCAAGAATAAGGGAATGCCATTCGTTTTTTGATAGATGACCTCAGTACTCAAGAGGGTTGAACTTAAAGCTTTAGTGGGGGGAGGTAAGTTTTAGATACATAGTTATCCCTCAACCTCTTGCTGTTTTGCAGTTCAGGGTTCCATTAAGCTCAAGATTTTTCAGGACCACATTCCCCATGACAGCTGAGGTAAATTCCTGTAGGTCATCATTTTCATAAAATATTTTTTGTTAAGTAATTATCTTTACTGATTTTTGTTTTTCACTGATCATTTATCTGATGACCAAAACCTCAGCGTTTGTCTTAAAATCCAAAGGAAGGCTCATTGGAAACTTTTTTTTTCTTCATCATAAGTGTCATGATGCAGTCAACATTCTGAGTATTATTAATTATTTCATGTACAACCAGCTGACTTGATAAAAAAAAAAATCTCCATTTTGGGTTCCTTACAGATACTGATCAATGGGACCATCTTTGCAAGAATGTCTCCTGGGCAGAAGTCCAGTCTGGTGGAAGAATTTCAGAAATTGGAGTAGGTTCTTTGCCAGTGCAGGTGGCATGAACTGCATGGAGGCATAACAGTCAGGGGGAGTGGAAGAGGTACAGGGAGTCACTCAGTTTGGCAAGGGCAGTGATCCTTAGTCTGGCTGCATGAGATAATCACTTAGGAGCTTTGGAAAAATAGCAATACCAAGGGATCTCACCATTCAGAGATCCTGATTCAGTTGTTTATACGGGGCTTGAAAAATCCATATTTTTTTTCGCATAAGTCAATTTTGCATTCAATGTTGAGAATCACTGGACTAGAACCTAAGGGGCCTGAAAGAGTATGGGGAGAAATAAGAATGGAAAGGTGGCTTGAGCTCAACTCCTGGGGGGACAATGAGTATTTAGACTTTATTTGCATATGCTCTCATCACAATGATAATATAGGGACATTCATATGACCAGAGATTCATGTAACACTAAAAAGACTAAAATATTTGTGTGCCAAAGCATTTTTCCATCCTAAATCAGAAAAATTCTTCTCTCCTAACACAAAGGGTCTCCATTCCTAGACAGAATGGGCAGTCCAAATGAAGTGCCTGTCATTCGGGACCCTTTGTTTCCTGTTAATAGAACCCCACAGAGTACCAGAGCCTTTCTCCACTTTGGTCACCATGTCACAACAACATGACTCCAACTCCTACTCGTTTCTACTCTGCCCTCCTATTCATTTGATTCCGTTATCAGGCTAGCTTCTCAGCTCAGAAAGCCCTGTCTTCTCAACATGGCTGAAACCTAGAGAGTCAACGAGTTACTTCCATATGGCAGTGTGGAAGAAAAGTATAGCATGTTCTATGAATGCTGTCAGAATGCTCATAATTTAAAAAGCTGGCTATCCATAATCCTTGTCAGTGATTCAAGAGAGTATTCACCCAGCCTTAGAAAGCCATTCTGAAACAGGCATGTGTTTTCTTTCTTCAACTTCTAGGCCTGATGTTACATACTTGAGTTGAGTGACTGTTGACAGGGTGGATTTCCTCTCATGCTAGTATTAACAGCACAAACAACTATGACTTGTTATCATTTTAGACTTTATAAGTACTTTACCATACAGTACCTCATTTAATACTCATAGCCCTTTATAGGCAAAATAATAATAATTATGAGAATAATAATAGTGAAAATGGTAAGATGACCAGGTCAAAATCTAGATCTGGTTTCCATTCATGTGCCCTCTCTGCCATGCCATACTTACATCATAGAATTGTGAGTACCTCTGTCTGACAGCTGAGAAAGCTCTCCCTACGCAGTGATGTGCAGTGTCTACATGAAACACTTACAGTAAAGGAATCATGTTCTGAATTTCTAAATCCATTGTATAAACTACTGAGTCACACTTTTTTCAGTCAAACTAGACTCTTAGGAAATTTCCCTTAATTAATGAGTTTGAACCCTGAGTAATGATAGTTACTTTGTTTTTTTTAATTAGAGAAATTAGCAAGATAGCTTTGATCTCATCTACAATTAATGTGGTTCCCTCTTAGTTACTTTGTAGGTATGTGTGGTGACGGAGCCAATGACTGTGGGGTAAGTAGCTGCCAGTGTGTGTGGCCATAATCTCACATTCAATTATACTCAAGCCCTTTAGAGGTCGTACTCCTGGCATATATATCATTTCCATTCCTCTTGATGGATAAACTGTTGCATTGGGAGGCTTTTGACCAAAGTCACACGTTGATTCAATGGTTAGTTTAGGCTACATGGGGTAGAACTTGGTTCTAGGGTTCTCATTTCTTTGGCTAGGTATCCTAATGCCATCTTTCTCTTATGTTCCAGGCAGGGTTAACTCTCTTGGTTAGAGTTTGGGCACACAAACCACCTTGTGGCCAGCTTAACTGGCCTTTTCTTATGAGGTTTTAGTAGAGACATATGTGAGTCTATGTGGGAAGTAAGCTGATTCTTTGCTTTCAGGCTCTGAAAATGGCTCATGTGGGCATCTCTTTATCAGAGCAGGAGGCATCTGTGGCCTCACCTTTCACTTCCAAAACTCCAAACATTGAGTGCGTACCTCACCTTATCAAGTAAGTAGGCACTTCCTCAAACATTGTTTTCTCTCTGTTGACTTCTGGTACAAATCACATTGTTCTGCCTGGGAAAGACCAGAGAAACTTTGTGTCCCTGGGTGGGGAGGGTGCTTTGTGGAAGAATGCAGCCAAGCATCCTACTTCCAAATGGATTTTCCAGAAGTTAAAAGTAACATTGGGAGAGCAGTGGCATTTCCAGTGAATTCACTGATTAGGTTATTTTTAGAAGATTGGAATCTGGAACTTGTTATAGCTTTGGAAGTGTCAATCATCCTCATTTTTAAAATGTATCTATCTCCTTTTAATCTTTATTTGAAAAATAACGTTTTGAAAATCTTTATTGGCTTTTGCTGCTCTCACTAAAATTTGCTTTGATGCTCTCACTGCCACCCTGTCAAAAATGTACTTCTGCTCCATTATATTTGAATGCTAGAGATAGTGAGCATGGTGGCTGCTCTTGATTATTGTAACTGACATGTGTTTCTAGTTTTAAAATGCTATAATGCCTACCATCTCACACTTCAAAACAGCCTGGAGATGCAGGAATGGCTATTTGTTTTTTAACAAATAAAAACATTGAAGTTCAGAAAATTTAACTGATGTGCCCAAGCTCATACAACCATGTGAGGTTAGACATTATTTTAGAATTAATTTTATTCAAGTGGATTTTATCTACAGATATACTGTTTCCACCACATGAAAATAATAATTTGGCTAGGTCCTCCCAATTTTTTATTTACTCATGTATTTGACAAATATTTAGTGAGTAGGCATTTAGTGCCAGAAACTAAGGGAGATAAAGACGATACTTACTGATTTTGATAGGTGCTGTCCAGGAAATAAAAAGGGTAAAGGGAATAAGATGGCTATATAGGTGGAAGCAGCTGCTTCAGATGGGGTGGTACGGGAAAACCTCTCTTAGGAGAACCTCTCTTTATTGCTTAGAGAACCTCTCTAAGCGATAAGGAGAAACTACCTCTGGGCAGAGGAAATGTCATGGCAAAACTCTGATACAGAAAAAAACCTGGTTTGAGGATCAGGTTTTAACACCCCAGGACATCATAATGGGCATGAGTTTAAACTTAAAGAAGTATGATCTAGGCTGGGTGTGGTGGCTGATACCTGTAATCCCAGCACTTTGGGAGGCCAAGGTGGGTGCATCACTTGAGGTCAGGAGTTTGAGACCAACCTGGCCAACATGGTGAAACCCAGTCTCTACTAAAAATACAAAAAATTTAGTTAGACCTGGTGGCACATGCCTGTGGTCCCAGCTACTCAGGAGGCTGAGGCGGGAGAATCACTTGAACCTTGGAGTCAGAGGTTGCAGTGAGCTGAGATCATGCCACTACACTCCAGCTTGGGTGACTGAGCAAAAAACCCTGTTGGAAAAAAAAAAAAAAAAGTATAATTTAAATTTAAAAAGTGTAACTTAAACTCTATTTTTCCCCAAATGAAATAGAAGTTAAAAGTGACATTTCATATGTCATCTATTTCATGCTTTAAATGTATACTATTTACACAATCAATTGACGATAACACAAACGAAAATGCTCATCCTTTCCAGCCTACTTCAATTTGATATATGACTAATTTGAGTGTGTATATTGTTTTGGTCCAGTTTTAGAAAAAGTTGGAACTGCCAAAATGAAATTTGAATCAAATGTTTGCCAAGCTCCTGAAGCTCCTGTATGAAAATAACTCCTGAATCTGCAATTTTATTTAAATCCATTAGTTCACAGATGAAGAAACTGAGACAAGGGAAATGATCTTCTGCAGCACATTAGTGAGTAGGTAGAAGATCTGGCACTAGCTCCACTGAGTTTAGGAGTTAAAACATTGCCTGCTGAAAGGACAAGAGCAACCGTAAATCTGGACTCCATCACCAGTTCAGGGACCCTGGACCTTGGCCTGGAATTGGCCTTCTTGAAAACTGGGTTTAGTTTACTGGCAGCCTGCATCCACGAGCTCAGGGATGTCCGTTTTCAGACAAACAGTTGTAGAATGACTTTTTATTTTTTTTCTCCTGAACGTTGCTGAACAGCACAGAGTGACTGACCTTGTATCTTTTCATTACTGTCGCGTCTTTATCATCTCTTTCCTTACACAGGGAAGGACGTGCAGCTCTCGTTACCTCGTTTTGCATGTTTAAGTACATGGCTCTGTACAGCATGATTCAGTATGTCGGTGTTCTGCTGCTCTACTGGGTATGACTTGGGACTTAGCCTCTTGGTTAGTGTGAACTAAAACAAGTAGCAATGCACTCTCAATTTACAATGCCTCTCAAAGAAAGGGCACAAATAGGATATCTGAGCAACAATAGCCCCTCCAAAAATATCCTTAAGAATTTTTTAAGTAAATCAGAAATAGACAGATTTGCACAGGAAAGGTTGCTGATGTCAGTTCTCTGATACAGAAACCTTTTATCTAGTAATAGCTGAGGATCACAACTGGATATATTACTTTTTCTCTTGCTACTACTTTTACCTGATTGGAAAAGGTCTTTATCTTCTTAATTCCAATGTGGCTCTACCCTGGTCTACCACTCAATAAAGAAATGGTTCTCTGCATCGGGATGCTGCTAAATGCTTCATTTAGCGTGAAAAAAAAAGACCTGATTATTAATTTTTGCCCATTTCAGTGGTGTCAATACTCCTACCAAAACCAGTTTCAAGCTGTGTGTCCATTGTCACTGAACATGAAGTGGGGAAAGATGTACAGTAGCATATGAATCTATAGTGCTTGCCCCATATAGATACAAGAGTTGTAAATAACCTCAAGGGCACAGATAACAGTCAAATGTAGAAACATATTTAGAAAGTGCTGAGCTTTGAGTATTTATTAACTTTGGTTTTAGTATAATTTATTTAATGGTACACTTGTCTAATTTAAGTTTTTGTATCGGCTTTGTTTAACAGCTGGCTCACAACATCTCTGAAAATTTATCAATTGACTTTTAAGTGTTAGTATAAGCCAGCGTGCCACTGATTCCCTGAATACAGGGATGTGAAAACTGGCATATCATACCACAAAAAGTACATAGGTCTTATGATCACTTTTGTTATTTAACAAGATATAAGAGGAGGAAAAAACATGCCCATCATCTGTGAACTCAACATGTGAGATTATCCTATTAACCAACACCAATACAAGAAATTTCATCTGGATATGTGTGTGGCAGATATCCAGATTCATCTTTATATACTGCCTTCTTTTTCCTGGGTTAAAGGTTTTAGTCCTATTGCTTTCAGATAAACTATATCTTTTCCTACTCACTGATAAATGGGCTAGAGAAGGATAGGCTATTTATAGAAATTGGGCTCTATTTTAGAATTCCCAAATTATTCTCAAAGGTAGAATTAAACATTGAACATTATCTCCTTTCCACTAAGGGGTGAGGAGCAAGAAAGTGAGTTTCTTAAAATCAGGAAGACCTGAACACTTTTTCCTCAAGAGTATTAAGATGCTTTGCTAGGATTTTCTAACATTTTGTCTAAAAACATTCAAGAATGCAAATAGTGGGTTTACTTATTCTTATTTTCCATCAGTAAAATTTATGTAAGGTTACCACACATTTGTCACTTGGGGATGTATTCTTTTATTGTGTGAGATGAAATCCTGATTTTTCTGTTAACAAGTAGAAAAGAGAGCAGAGATGAATCTGGCAGGGGAAGACGTCCTCCTCAACAAAATAATACGGATGCACAAACAATCCCACCCTGAAAGTACGTGATGATAGGCCCCTGGATAGAGAGGGTTTTACAGGTGTGGCTTTGATTACTTCCACCAACACCATCACTCACCAACTCAACCAGGCCCTGACCACAGCATCCCCTCAGTAATTTACTTGAAAAACCCTATGTCGCAGTGAGAAAATAAATGTAATCAGTATCTAATTTCATCCCGAAGGTCAAAACTTTTTTGATCTGCTTTCTTTTCATTTTCAGGAGACAAACAGCCTTTCAAATTACCAGTTTCTGTTCCAGGATCTGGCCATCACAACTCTTATTGGTGTAACAAGTAAGACATTTTAAAACTTTCTTACCAGAGGTGCTACCCTCAGCTGGCCTCCCTCTGCCTTGGAAAACTTTGTCTACCGTGAGGAACAGCAGCTGCAACAGCAGCAATGATGTGTAACTTATTCCTAAATATATACACAGAGAGGAAATAGAATCCTCATTTTTGAGTATTGCAAGAAAGTATTAGCAAAAGAAAAGCTTGCTCGTTATTTTGCTGTTTTCTGCAAAATTTGGAACTTCTATAAATGGTCACTAAACACTTAAAATGAAAAAAGCAGCTTGAAAATCAGGAACACTAACTTCAGAACGCTTTTAGATATAGTTATAGTTAAAATGTGCCCAATTTATAGAAGTCAAATGGCTTTTATATTTCTCATATCTAAATCTTAGCCTCTCAGGATTTAGAATGAAGCTTAAAGATAATCTTGCCATTATATCTCTCTTACCCTCCACCTTCTAATGAATATACAAATTGTCTCCCTAATTTCCCTGCAATGGAAAAATTTTTTATTTATGACTTTATTCTTTTTTAGGGCTGACTTAGATTCACAACAAAAATGAGAGGAAGGTACAGAGATTTCCCATGTACTTCCTTCCCCGACACATGCATAGCCTCTGCTACTGTCAACATTCCCCACAAAGTGGTCTATTTGTTGTAACTGATGAACTTCCACTGATGAATGATTGAAGTTTTTGACATGTCTTTGTTGTTTTGCTTTGGTCTAATTAACTCAGCTAAAGGAAAATCCCAACCAACGTTCATGTTGGAACTAATTCAGTCATCAATTGCAATCATGGGTTGATTACGGACACAAGAGTTTGGCAAAACTCGTGAGAAACAATTAATAATAACATCATTATTATCCAAAGTCCATAGCTTACATTACAGTTCATTCCTAGTCTTGCACATTTTATGGGTTTGAACATATGTACAATGACATCTATCCATCATTACATTATCACACAGAGTGTTTTCACTGCCCGAAAAATCCTCTCTGCTCTGCCTAGTCATCTTCCCATCTTCCCCAAAGGTCTTGGCAACCGCTGTGATCTTTTACTGTCTCAGTAGTTTTGGCTTTTCTAGAATGTTATGTAGTTGGAATCATATATAGGCTTTTCAGACAGGCTTTTCTTCACTTAGTAACATGCATTTAAGGTTCCACTATGTCTTCTCCTAGTTTGATAGTTCATTCGTTTTTAGTGCTAAACAATACTCCGTTGTCTGGATGTACCACAGTTTATTTATTTATTTGCCTACTGAAGGATATCTTAGTTGCTTCCTAGTTTGGGCAACTGTAAATAAAGCTACTATAAACATCCATGTGCAGATTTTTGAGTGTAAATAAGTTTTCGTTTCCACTGGGTAAAGGATTATGTAGTAAGAATAAGTTTTGTTTTGTAAGAATCTGCTAAACTGTCTTTCCAAACAGCTATACTAGTTTGCATTTCCACTACCAATGATTTCAAGTCCTTGTTGCTTCACATACTCACCAGCATTTAGTTTTGTTAGTGCTCTGGATTTTGACCATTCTAATAGGTTTGTAGTAGTTCCATTGATGCTTTTACTCCTGTTTCCTCCAACCTTCTCAAGGATTTTATTCCTTTAATAATCTATTTCTCCATTATTATCAACCTTTCTCTTGTTTACTAGATCATTCTCAATGATGGCATATAATACATTCTCTTATCTTCTTTCTTTTAAAAATTCTTCTTTGATCTCAGCCCACTGCAACATCTGGCTCCCAGGTTCCAGTGATTCTCATGTCTCAGCCTCCCGAGTACATGGAATTATAGGTGCACACCACCACGCCTGGCTAATTTTTGTATTTTTAGTAGAGACAGGGTTTCGCCATGTTGGACAGGCTGGTCTCGAACTCTCAACCTTGAATCTACCGCTAGCGACTGCCTCCTGTATTTTTAAACTTCCCAAACAGTTGTGTATACCCACTTTCTCCATTCTCATCCCTAATTCTATTACCATTCCATTTCCATTAGCCAGATTCTAACATCCAGGGGCATGAGTTTGAATTTTGGCCTTATGCAGTTGTTCAGTGGGAGGCAGTGGTACACTTGCAAGTGTTTAACAAGTTGCTCTCCAAAAAAGTTTGAATATACATATAATATATATTTACTTATTTCCATATATATAATGGAAATATATATATAAATGGGAAACATATACATGTGTGTGTATATAAATATATACAATATATAAAAATATATATATAAATATATATATGCACACACACCCCTATATATTTGGAAACGTATTTATATATAGAAAACATACACACACACACACGGAAACAAGTAATTTTACTGAAAAGAAATGTGTAGTGAGCAATTTGCAAATAATAATAAAATATACAATACTTTTTTTTTTTTGAGACAGAGTCTCACTCCATCACCAAGGCTGGAGTGCAGTGGCATGATCTTGGCCCACTGCAATATCTGGTTCCCAGGTTCAAGTGATTCTCATGCCTCAGCCTCCCGAGTACATGGAATTACAGGTGCATGCCACCACGCCTGGCTACTTTTTGTATTTTTAGTGGAGACGGGGTTTCACCTTTTGGGCAGACTGGTCTCGAACTCCCAACCTCAAGTGATCCACTTGCCAAAGTGCTGAGATTACAGGTGTGAGCCACTGCACTCAGCCAAGTATACAATACTCTTTATTGCAAATTTCATTTAGCCAATTGATTGTCACAAAATGCTTTCATTGAGTTTTGCCAAACACTTGTGTCAATAATCAATCTATAGTTACAATTGATGACTGAATTAGTTCCAACATGAATGTTGGTTGAGATTTTCCTTTAGCTGGACTAGTAAGACAAAAACAAAAGAACAAAGACTTATGTCAAAACTTCAACCATTCATCAGTGATGTGGGAAACTTACCTGTTGAATCATATTAGTTCTTGAATGCTGGAAGAGTATTTCCTCAGTTTAAAAAATACTCACAATGTAATGGCTACAGATGTGACATTTTTTTTTGTATTATACTTTAAGTTCTAGGGTACATGTGCACAGCGTGCAGGTGTATTACATATGTATACATGTGCCATGTTGGTGTGCTATACATTAGGTATGTCTCCTAATGCTATCCCTCCACCCCACGACAGGCCTGAAGCATGATTTATAATCCTTTGGGTATATACCCATCCCTCCACCCCACAACAGGCACAAAGCATGATTTATAATCCTTTGGGTATATACCCATTAATGGGATGATTGGGTCAAATGGTATTTCTAGTTCTAGGTCCTTGAGGAATCATCACACTGTCTTCCACAATGGTTGAACTAGTTTACAGTCCCACCAACAGTGTAAAAGTGTTCCTATTTCTGCACATCCTCTCCGGCACCTGTTGTTTCCTGACTTTTTAATGATCGCCATTCTAATTGGTGTGAGATGGTATCTCATTGTGGTTTTGATTTGCATTTCTCTGATGGCCAGTGATGATGAGCAGTTTTCCATGTGTCTGTTGGCTGCATAAATGTCTGCTTTTGAGAAGTGTCTGTTCATATCCTTTGCCCACTTTTTGATGGGGTTGTTTTTTTTTTTCTTGTAAATTTGTTTGAGTTATTTATAGATTCTGGATATTAGCCCTTTGTCAGATGAGTAGATTGCAAAAATTTTCTCCCATTCTGTAGGTTGCCTGTTCACTCTGATGGTAGTTTCTTTTGCTGTGCAGAAGTTCTTTGGTTTAATTAGATCTCATTTGTCAATTTTGGCTTTTGTTGTGATTGCTTTTGGTGTTTTAGACATGAAGTCCTTGCCCATGCCTATGTCCTGAATGGTATTGCCTAGGTTTTCTTCTAGGGTTTTTATGGTTTTAGGTCTAACATTTAAGTCTTTAATCCATTTTGAATTAATTTTTGTATAAGGTGTAAGGAAGGGATCCAGTTTCAGCTTTCTACATATGGCTAGCCAGTTTTCCCAGCACCACTTATTAAATAGGGAATCCTTTCCCCATTTGTTGTTTTTGTCAGGTTTGTCAAAGATCAGATGGTTGTATATATGTGGTATTATTTCTGAGGGCTGTTCTGTTCCATTGGTCTATATCTCTGTTTTGGTACCAGTACCATGCTGTTTTGGTTACTGTAGCCTTGTAGTATAGTTTGAAGTCAGGTAGCGTGATGCCTCCAGCTTTGTTCTTTTGGCTTAGGATTGTCTTGGTAATGTGGGCTCTTTTTTGGTTCCATATGAACTTTAAAGTAATTTTTTCCAATTCTGTGAAGAAAGTCATTGGTAGGTTGATGGGGATGGCATTGAATCTATAAATTACTTTGGGCAGTATGGCCATTTTCACAATATTGATTTTTCCTATCCATGAGCATGAAATGTTTTTCCATTTGTTTGTGTCCTCTTTTATTTTGTTGAGCAGTGGTTTGTAGTTCTCCTTGAAAAGGTCCTTTACATCCCTTGTAAGTTGGATTCCTAGGAATTTTATTCTCTTTGTAGCAATTGTGAATGGGAAGTTCAGTCATGATTTGGCTCTCTGTTTGTCTGTCATTCGTGTATAAGAATGCTTGTGATTTTTGCACATTGATTTTGTATCCTGAGACTTTGCTGAAGTTGCTTATCAGCTCAAGGAGATTTTGGGCTGAGAC
>NW_012118932.1:4632768-4647228 GCF_000951035.1 Colobus angolensis palliatus
GGGCATTTAGTGCTATAAATTTCCCTCACACACTGCTTTAAATGTGTCCCAGAGATTCTGGTATGTTGTGTCTTAGTTCTCATTGGTTTCAAAGAACATCTTTATTTCTGCCTGCCTTCATTTCTTTATGTACCCAGTAGTCATTCAGGAGCAGGTTGTTCAGTTTCCATGCAGTTGAGCGATTTTGAGTGAGTTTCTTAATCCTGAGTTCTAATTGGATTTCACTGTGGTCTGAAAGACAGTTTGTTATAATTTCTGTTCTTTTACATTTGCTGAGGAGTGCTTTACTTCCAACTATGTGGTCAGTTTTGGAATAAGTGTGATGTGGTGCTGAGAAGAATGTATATTCTGTTGGTTTAGGGTGGTGAGTTCTGTAGATGTCTATTAGGTCCACTTGATGCAGAGCTGAGTTCAATTCCTGGATATCCTTTTTAACTTTCTGAGATTTTGACACATTTTTAAGTTTAGTCTTCATTATTAACCTCAAGGATATTGATAATACTAGAAGGTAGCAAAATAATGAGAGAGTTATCAGTTTTGAGTATTCACTATCTTTGTGTTTAATACCATATATTATTAATTGCACATTTATAAAAGTTATTTTTAATAATGGGTGTTTTGAATAACTGCCTTGAAATTTAGCAGCAATTTGCCCTCATGAGCCAATATGAACCAGCTACAGCCACCATTGTTTGACTGTGTACATTAATGACGCATTACAAAGATGCAAGTCTTTAATTGCCTCTTCTACTTGCCTCATGGTCTTTATATCTTCTTATCAGAATCTTTATATCTTGTCATCATAATCTTAACAGCTATCATGCCAATTTATTTTTAAAAACTTGTTTAAATACTGAAAAGAACTTGGTAAGTGGAGCAATCCCTCTCTATACTTCAGCTGCACCTCCCTGACACTGCTCTATAGGGTCCACCAATGACTTGCTTGCTATCAGCAACAGGGGCCCCTTCTCTGTTTGTCATTTCTCAGCAGCACTCTCTTTCCTTTAGAGGTTTCTTTTGACTTTCATTCTACCCACATTCCTGGATTACCTACCACCTTAATGAATACAGCTTCCCCATCTCTTTTGCTGATCCCTGCTCCTTTACTTGTTCTTCGACTTTTATAATCTTTCAAGTCTTGTTCTTGGATCCTCTGTCTTTTCAGCCTATACCATCTCCATAAGTAATTTCAAGCAGCCCCATGACTTTAATATTATCTACCTGCTGATGAATCCCAAATTTATATCTCCAGCCTTGATGTCCATCCAAAGTTCTGGAAATGTAGCTACTCTGCATCTAACTATGGACATTTAATAGGACTTAAACTTCACATTCTCAAACAAAACTCTTAATTCCCCCAGATCTGATATTCAGTATAATCATTATGTACTCACTGAGTCCCTAGTTTGTGCTCCTTACTGATCTAGGAACTTGGAACAATACATCAGTGAAACAAAACAAGATTTCTTTCCTCATGGAGCTTACATTCTACTGGAATCACACTATCTACCTAGTTGTTCTGAGAACTAGAGTCATCCTTTATTGTTCTCTTTTCTTCACCCATCATATCCCAGACATTCGAAATTTCTATTGGCGCTGCCTCCAAAATGTGCTCTGATTCCCCACCTCCATTTTCAGTGTAGCCCCCATCACTAGTCACTCAGCAATGCCAGCTCTTTTGTGCATTACTGTAACAACTTTGTAGCTCATCTTGCTGCCACTGTTGCGGCCCTATCCTCACTCCCATTTCCACAATAGTGAGAGTGTTGTTTTTAAATACAAATTTTATTATTTATTCTCTGCTTAAAATGCTCCAATGGCTTCCCAGTTTGACTCAATTCAAGTCCTTACATGATTGGGCTCCTGACTACTTCATCAACTTCACCTCTAACCACGTTTCCACTCACTGATGTGCCTGCTGCACTGGTCTTACTGTCTCTGATACATTGCCAATCTGTGGTCAACTCAGTACCTTTGCATGGGCTGTTTCTTTTGCTTAAAATACTCTCCCCTTGGATCTTTTTTTTTTTTTTTTGAGACAGAGTCTCGCTCTGTCGCCCAGGCTGGAGTGCAGTGGCCGGATCTCAGCTCACTGCAAGCTCCACCTCCTGGGTTCACGCCATTCTCCTACCTCAGCCTCCCGAGTAGCTGGGACTACAGGCACCCGCCACCTCGCCCGGCTAGTTTTTTTTTTGTATTTTTTAGTAGAGATGGGGTTTCACCATGTTAGCCAGGATGGTCTCGATCTCCTGACCTTGTGATCCGCCCGTCTCGGCCTCCCAAAGTGCTGGGATTACAGGCTTGAGCCACCGCGCCCAGCCCCCCTTGGATCTTTATATGTCTTTGATTTTTTTCATTATTCATATTTGAGCTCAAATGTCACTTCTTCAGAAAGATCACTTTAATAGTGAACAAACCAGTTCTCTATCACACAACTCTGCTTTATGTTTTCACAATACTTTCCACAATCTGAAGTTACGATATTTATCTTTGTTTTCATTAGCTTTTTGCCTGCTTCTCCCTATCCAGAATGTGTGTTTCATGAGATCAACATTTAGTCTGTATTGATCCATGCTATAATCCCAATACTTCTGACATATTAAAGGAGCTTGTTAAATATTTGTTAAATCTATTGAAAGAACAACCTCATATAGCCTTTGTTAACTTTCTTAGCAGACTTCCCCTTCACAGGAAGTCAAATTTATCTCTAAATGTGTAACTTTCATCCATCCCAGTTTTGCCATTTGAGGTGTCACAGAAGAGTTTGATTTTTTCTCCACAACAGTCCTTCTGTTTGAAATTTCTTTCAAACAGAAAATTCCATTTGAAAGAATTTGGAAACAGCTCTTATTTCTTCTGTGATTGTTCTCCTCTCCATAACAAGTGCCTTCAGGATTTTCTCTATTTTTTTGTTAAACAACTTGATTCTTTTCTGTTTAACATATATTAAGTGTATGTTATTAACATATATTCACTGTGAAAGATGGAAAACATTGCAAGATATAACAGAGAAAAACCTGTTTTTATCTTAATATCCAGAGCTAACCAATTAAAGCATTTTGATGTATTTCTGTCCAGTCTTTTTTCTAAATTATAAATTAATAAATTAGAATTATGTCTTCTATATAGTACATCTTATTTTTCATTTACCCATAGAACCATTTCTTAAATATCAATAAATATCTTACCTTTTTTCTTGTGGTAAAATTATATAACATAAAAGTTGTCATTTTTATTTTTTATGTGTATAATTTAGGGACATGAATTACATTCACAATGTTTGCAGTCATCACCACTATATGTTTTCAAAAGTTTTTAATCACCTCAGACAGATACTCTATCCATTAAGCAATAACTCCCCATCTTTTCTCCCTCTGACCCATGGTTAACTCTAATCTTTTTTTGTCTCTATGAATTTGCCTATTCAATATATTTCATATAAATGAAGTCAGGCAGTTTGTACCATTGTATCTGGTTTCTTTAATTTAGCATAATCCATTTTGTAACATGCATCAGAACTTAATTCATTTTTATAGCTGAATAATATTCCATTGTATGTATATACCACATTTTATCTATCCATTTATTTGTGGATGGACTTGGGTGCTCCCACTTGTTGGCTATTGTGAATAATGCTGCAATGAACATTTGCATAAAATATCTTTTTGAGTCCCTGTTTTCAATTCTTTTGGGTATAAAGTGGAATCTAGGTCATATGTTAATCATATATTTAACTTTTAAAGGAACCACCAAACTATTTGCCTAATGACTGCATCATTTTACATTCTCACTAGCAACGTATAAGGGGTCTAATTGCTTCACAGCCTCATCAATTCTTGTTATTTAATGGTCAAAGATTATTTTAACCATCCTAATAGGTTTGGAGTGATATCTTATTATGATTTTGACTTGCATTTCTCTAATGACTAATAATACTGAACATATAGGCATGTGCTCATCAGTCATTTACATGTTTTCTTTGGAGAAATGTTTATTCACATCCTTTGACCGTTTCCTAATTGAATTTTTGTCTTCTGGGTTTTGAGTTCTAGCAGTTCTTCATATATTGTGGATATTAAACCCTCATGAGACATAAAATCACAAATATTTTCTCCTATATGTTGTCTTTTCACGTTTTAAATAATGTCCAAGTTTTAATTTTAATGAAGTCCTATTTATTTATTTGTTTGTCTGTTCATGCATTTGGTGTTATATCTAAGAATCCATTGCCAAATCCAAGGTTATAAATATGTATCCCTAAGTTTCTTCTGAGTATATTGCATTGTTAACTCTTACATTTAGGTCATTTTTCCATTTTTTGTGTTAATTTTTACATGTGGTATGAAGTAGGGGTCCAACTTCCGTACTTTGTATGTGGAAATCTGGTTGTCCGAGCTTGTTGAAGAGACTATTCTTTCCTTCGGTAAATGGCGTCAATATGCATTTTGAAATCAATTGGCCATAGACATATGGGCTTATTGCTGGACCCTCAATTCTATTCCCTTGGTCTACATGTATTTCCTCATGTTAGCACCAAACTGGTTTGGTTACTGTTTTGTTAGTGAGTTTGAATTTGGGAAGTGTGAGTCCTTCAATGCTATTCTTCTTTTCAAGATTTTTATAAACGATTTAGGGACCCTTATAATTTCATATAAATTTGAGGACTGGCTTATCCATTTCTCTAAAAATAACTATTTAAATTTTGATAGAGATTGCATCAAATATGTAGATCACTTTGGATAGTACAGACATCTTAATAATATTAAGTCTTCCAATCCATTAACATGAGATTTTAATGGGTTTTTCCATTTATTTACATCATCTTTGATTTCTTTCAGCAAAGTTTTATAGTTTTCAGTGTAAAAGTCTTTCTCTTTGTTGGTTAAATTTATCTCTAGGTGTTTCGTTTTTTGGAAATAGAATTGTTTTCTGAAGTTTATCTTTGAATTGTTCACTGCTGGTGTATAGAAACACAATGATTGTTTTTGTGTTGATCTTGTGCCCTGAAACATTGCTGTATTCAGTGATCGATTTTATCAGCTTTCTTGTGAGTTTCTTAAGATTTTCAGTATGTAGGCTCTTGTCATCAGTGCATAGAGATGGTTTTACTCCTTTCTTCCAATTGGATGACTTTATTTCCTTTTTCTTTTTAAAAGTTACAACTTATTTTTAATTGACACATATTTGTACGTATTTATGAGGTACAGTGTGATATTTCAGTACTTGTGTATATTGTATAGTAATAAAATCATGATTAGCATATTTATCACTTTACACATTTATCATTTTTTGTAGTGAGAACATTCAGAATTCTCTTTTTTAACAATTTTGAAATATAAAGTATGCTATTGTTAATGATAATCATCCTACCGTGCAATAGAACAGTAGAACTTATTCCTTCTATTGAACTATAACTGTACATACTGACAACCTTCTCTCCATCCCCTTCTCCTCTCTATCTCTATTCTTTCCAGCCTTAAGAAACCGCTATTCTACTCTCTGCTTCTATGAAATCAACTTTTTTTGATTCTACAAATAAGTGAGGTCATGTGGAATTTGTCCTTCTGTGTCTGGCTTCTTTCACTTAGCACAGTGTCCTCAAGTTTCATTCATGTTGTTGCAATTGACAACATTTCCTTCTTTTTAAAGGCTGAATAGTATTCCATTGTCTATATCACATTTTCTTTATTCATTCACCTGTTGATATACCCTGAGGGCAATTCCATGTTTTGGCTATTGTGAATAGGGTTGCAATAAACACAGGAGTGCAGATATTTCTTTGACATACTGGTGTTATTTTCATTGGATATATACCCAGTAGTGGGATTGCTAGATCATATGGTAGTTCTATTTTTAATTTTTAAGGGAACCTCCATGCTATTTTCTTTAATGGCTGTACTAATTTATATTTGACCAACAGTCAAATGTAAACCAAAAAAAGAGACCCAAAGGGTTCTCTTTTCTTTACATTCCCACTAATATTTATTATTTTTTGTCTTTTTGGTAATAGCTGTTCTAACTGGAATGAGATTATATCTCACTGTGGTTTTGATTTGCATTTCCCTGATATTAATGATGTTGAACATTTTTCATATATCTGTTGGCATATGGCATACCTGTTTCTATTGTTTTTTTTTTTTTTGGAGAAATGTCTAATCAGGTCTTTTGTCCATTTTTTAATTGAATTATTTCATTATTAGTTTTGCTATTGAGTTTTTTCGAGTTCCTGATATAATCTGGATATTAACCCCTTGTCAGGGGTTATTATATTATAATGTGTAGTTTAGAAGTATTTTATTCCATTATGTAGGTTGTCTCTTCAATCTGTTAACTGTTTCCTTTGTTGTGCAGAATCTTTTTAGTTTTATGTAATTCCCATTTGTCTATTTTTGCTTTTGTTGCCTATGCTTTTAGGTTTTTAGGGAAAAATTTCTTGCCCAAATCAAAACCATGAAGCTTTTGTTGTATGTTTTCTTTTGGTAGTTTTATAGTTTCAAGTTTTACATTTAAGTTTTTAACCCATTTTGAGTTAATTTTCATATTTGGTGAGAGATTGGGGTCTAGTTCATTCTTCTGCATGTCGATAACCAATTTTCTCAGCACCATTCATTGAGGAGACAATGCTTTCCCTAATGTGCGTTCTTGGCACCTTTGTCCAAAATCAATTGACTGTAGATTTTTTATTTCTGGAATCTCTATTCTGTCCCATTGGTTTATGTGTCTATTTTATACCAATACCAAGCTGTTTTAGTTACCATAGTTTTGTAGTATATTTTAAAATCAAGGATATATGAGGCCTCTGGCATTATTCTTTTTGCTAAAGAGTGCTTTGGTTATTCAAGGTCTTTTGTGGTCCCTGTACATTTTGGGATAATTTTCCAGTTTCTGTGAAAAATTTCTTTGCTGTTTTGATAGAGATTGGATTGAATCTGTAGATTGCTTTAGGTAGTAAGGATATTTCAACAATATTAATTCTTCCAATCAGTTAACATGGGATGTCTTTCATGTATTTGTGTTAGCTTCCTTTTTTTTTTCACCAGTGTTTTATAGTTTCCAGTATGGAGATTTTTCACCTCCTTGGTTAAATTTATTTCTAGACATCTTACTTTTTGTGGTGTAGCTATTGAAAGTGGCATTATCTTCTTTATTTCTTTTTCAGATAATTCACTGTTAGCCTATATGAAAGCTACTGATTTTTCTATGTTGATTTTGGCTTCTAAAAATTTACTGAATTTATTTATTAGTTCTATTAGTTCTCTGGTGGAGTCTTTAGGGTTTTCTATGTATAAGAGCATGCCGCCACCAAACAGGGACAATTTGACTTTCTCCTTCCCAATTTGGATGTCTCCTTTTTTTCTCTTGCCTAGGACCAGGTTGCTGTGACCAGGACTGTACTATGTTGAATAGAAGTGGCAAAAGTAGGCATCCTTTTCTTGTTCCAGATTTTAGAGGAAAAGCTTTTAACTTTTCCCCATTTAGTATGATGTTAGTTGTGGATTTGTCATACATGGCCTTTATTGGGCTGAGGTGCATTTCTTCTATGCTTAATTTGTTCAGAGTTTTTAGCAGAAGGGAATTTTAATATTGTTAAATGGTTTTTCTGAATCTATTAAAATGATTATATGGTTTTTGTGCTTCATCCTATTGATGTGATGTATCATGTTTATTGATTTGAATATGTTGAGCCATCCTTGCGTCTTGGGGTGAATCCCACTTGATCATGGTGAATTACCTTTTTAATGTGTTGTTAAATTCAGTTTGCTAGTATTTTGCTGAGGATTTTTTTTTTTTACATCTAAGTTTATTAGAAATATTGGCCCTTTTTATTGTGTCCTTGTAGTGGGGGACTCATAGAATGAGTTTGGAAGTATATGCTCCTTTACAATGTTTAAGGATAGTTTGAATAGAATTTTTTGCCCTAGGCAACTGCATTTGTTAGCCTTATAATGTTTTCAAGCAATGTGCACTGCTTTTCTGTCCAGAGTGAGTTCTTTGTTAGGTGGAACAGAGACAAGTGCCTGCATCAGTCCTTCAGGTAGTTCCCAGACAGGTTGGAACAGACAAATATAACAATTTGTAAATGAGGCCTGCTTTGTTCCTTTTGTAACCAGGGACCAGAGTTCCCCACTGGGAATGCAGGCTATCTTCAAGATTGCCACTGAGCTGAGCAGGGGGTGGATCAAGTGCAAGTAGAAATGCCACAAAACTTTCCTGTGATCCTAAAGATGTCTTTTTCTTCATTCAATGTTCACTTGGTTGCAGTAAACTTTTCTGTTGTTCAGATTTTCAGATTTCTGACAGTTTCTGCTTGTATTTTGATATTTCTGTGGAGATGTGGGAACTTGGAGCTGCCTGCTTCATCATTTTGCTGGATATCACCTGTTGTCATTAAGTGTTTTAAAGCATTGCTTTATAGTGACCACATGTTGTTCCATTGTATAGATGTACCATAACTTATTGTAAACGATGCCGTAGTGAACATTTTTTCACATCTCTGATTAACTTTTTTAGCTTAGGATAAATTTCCAAAAGTAGAATAACTATGTCAAAAGTTATGAACATTTTTCAGTCTCTTCATATTTCTTGCCAAATTTCCCTGCAGGAGGTCTGCATCAATTTATTTTCCAACAAGCAGTTTCACATTTCATCCCTCCCTTCTCTGTAACTTAATGGTTTTTCCCTATTTATTAAGCCGAAAATGACATCTTGTGGTTCTGTCTGCTCTTTTAAGAATTCTTTGCATGACTTGAATTTGAATCCATTCATTCTTTTATTCCCTCAGTTTGTGATGTACTCCAATTTGTCCATTTCCTCAAATGTATGGGCCAATGGACTTACGTCATCCTTCTGATCAAGAATACGTTTTCCTGCTCTCATAAATATAAAATTTGAATTTATTTTATAGTGAATCTGAATGGTGCCTACCCCAAGCTGGTGCCTTTCAGACCTGCAGGACGGCTGATCTCTCCACCTCTGCTACTCTCTGTGATTTTCAACATTCTTCTCAGCCTGGCCATGCATATTGCAGGATTCATCCTGGTTCAGAGGCAGCCTTGGTATTCCATGGAGATACACAGGTATGAGTACAGTCTCAACTTCTGCTTCTCACATTCTAATTTCTATCAAACATCTTCTGGCCAATATGATGGGAAGCAAATGGGTCTTCATTCTGCCAAAGGTTTTGGCTTTTTAAAATCCCTTGGGCAAATTTTCAGTGATTATTTCTTCTCTGTAGCACAATTTAATGCTAATAAATGTATCATTCATTCATTAGCATTTCTCTTTGCCTGTGTTATATGATAATGATCTATGACCATCTTTTATATCTAGGGTGACCATGGATTATAGCTTGCCCGAGCAGTCCCAGTTGAAGTAGCCCAGTTTAAATTAAGTGATGTCCCAGTGAAATTATTAACGTCTTTTCTTTTCACCTTCAAAATGATCCTTGTTAGATAAGTTGTATATTCACCTCACTTACAAATTATCAGAGATTTGTTGTTGCTGTTTTTATAGAGACGGGGTCTCTCTCTGTTGCCCAGGGTGGAGTGCAGTGGTGTGTTCTCGGCTCACTGCAACCGCTGTCTCTGGGTTCAAGCAATTCTCCTGCCTCAGCCTCCCCAGTAGCTGAGATTATAGGCACGTGCCGCTATGTGCAGCTAATTTTTTGTATTTTTAGTAGAGATGGGTTTTCACCATATTTGCCAGGCTGGTCTCAAACTTCTGGCCTCAAGTGAGCCACCCACCTTGGCCTCTTAGGGATTACAGGTGTGAGCCACCACACTCGGCCAAATTATCAGAGATATTAAGCCACTTGGGGGAGGAATCATGACTTACCAGTCTCTTTCCCATATAGCCTTAATGAATGTGCATAATTTATTGAATATATAATTGGCTGAATCTCTCTCTCTCTCTCAATGTATCCAAAATATGGGTCTATCTGTTCTTGTTTTTTTTTTTCCCCCTATTTTTCAGTGTGTGTGCGTGTGTGCGCGTGCATGTATTTTCCAAAGCAGAAGCAGTTATAGAAGCATTGAGTGCCTGCTCTGGACACTGGTATGGAGTCTTCTGGGTACAAATGCTCCATAAAGGCTTGTCATCTCACTTCATTAGCTTCTTTGGTTTCCCTTTTAGTGCCTGTACAGTGCAAAATGAAAACATCTCAGAATTCACCATGTCTCCAACTGCTCCAGAAAAAATGGAAAGTAACAGTGCCTTCACAAGTTTTGAGAACACTACGATCTGGTTCTTGGGAACAATCAACTGTATCATGGTGGCTCTTGTGTTCTCTAAAGGAAAACCATTTAGACAGCCAACCTATACAAACTGTGAGTAGAACTGTACTGGATCAGAGGTGAGAAGTCAATCGAGAGAGTAGACATGTCCAGGTCCCTTAGGGAACAGCTGTAGAGTTGATTCTCATCTAGCATCTCTTGACTTCCACTCTAGGGCTCTGCAAAACACATTGTACAGCCTCGTCGTCATGGTTCTTTGCTCTTTCCTTCAAAGCTGCATTAAATACTAGGGCTTCTTTCTCCCTTTCCTTCACCAGAAGTTCGCCTCTGGGTGTCTTTTCTTGGGATCACTCCAAATCGAAAAGACCAATTTATTTCTCTACTTGTCAGTACTTGTCAGAGTTCACCCTGGAAACAATGGAGAGAAGCGTAAGGGAACTCAGGTGGATCCTGTCTCTTGCCTTGAAGGCAGTAGTCAGGGTGGCATTGTGTGGTGGCAGGCTGCTAGTGGGTCCAGCCTGGAGGAATCTGACCAGAGAGGGTTATGGAGGCTCTCGACCAGAGTACCTCCCTCCTACCGCCTTACATTCCGGAGTGGGAAGGTATGTTTGGATGAGAAATGAGTGACCTGTTTAATATTTGAGACATTTGTTTGTATATCATCACTACTCTTCTTACTGAAAAAATTCAAAGCCCAAATTGAGTACCTTTATGAACATTGTCATACAAATTTATTTGTTCAGAGAAAATTATTTAGCTTTTCTCCTTCCTGGGATGAGGAAGCAGCTAAATACTGACCTCTGTATGATAGCAATTTAAAATTGGGTTTATTGACAGGTTCCTTTTTACCGGAAAATGATTTGAGGCAGATGACTTGCATTAAAGTGACTCAGATACTTGGATATCTTCAAGGCATTTATTGAACATGTATTTTGTCAATGTTACCCTATATATATCTACTACTTTTATTAACTGAAACTTAAAATGGGCATGTGAAAATTTTCACTTGCTTCAAGGACATGCATAGAAATTGTAGAGGTGAGACTCATTGCTTAGAAATGAATACTTTCCATCTAGTGTTTGGATGTAGAAATCAAGTAAATTAAATCAGTGTTAATCTCTAGACTACATATGTCAATATATGTGACATTTTTCACTCTGATTTCTCAGAATAATAGCTGTGTTCTTATTTCCTCAGATATATTTGTCCTTGTGCTGATAATACAGCTTGGTGTATGTCTATTCATTCTATTTGCTGATATACCAGAATTATATAGACGTTTGGATGTAAGTCTCATCTTTGGGATATGGTGATGCTTTACAGTTCTGTAACAGCTTAACTTTAAAAAGCAGATTACAATTTCAATTGGCATGATTTTTGACACACATTATTCTTTTGGGATGGCAGAGCTAAAAAAAATATGCTAAATTTATCTATATTTTTTATTTAAACTGGTCAAGAAATAAAATTCTACCTAGTTTTGATTTCATGAGACTAAAGATAGTCTTTAAGTATTGAATACTTTAATTTTATTTTCTTCTTGTTATTTAAGAGACAGGATCTCACTTTTTTGCCCAGTCTGGAGTGCCATGGTGCAATCGTAGCTCACTACAGCCTCAAACTTCTGAGCTCAAGCAATTCTACTTCAGCCTCCCGAGTAGCTAGGACTGCAGAAGTGTGCCGTGATGCCCAGCTAATTCTTAAGAAAAAAATTTGTAGAGATGAGGGCTTGCTCTGTTGCCCAGGCTGGTCTCAAACTCCTGGCCTCAAACTAGCCTCCTGCCTTGGCCTCCCAACGCACTAGGCTTACAGGCTTGAGCCACTGAATCTGACCAACTATTTTCATTTTAAAAGAACTCCTATAAGATGAGAAAATATATTTCTATATTTTCTCTTTCAAATATGAGGGAATTTTTTCCTAAATGCTTCTGTTTTTTGAAGTTGTTTAAAACTGTTTTGCATACAGCTTTTTTGGGGGGGTTATTATTTAGGTATTTATATAGTTTTTTACAACTTTAAAAATGTTTTCTGTGTGCTCATACTTAATGTCTGTAAAACTTACTTTCCAAGAGCCATACTTTTCCTCATAAACTCTCTTATATTGTGTAATATTGATACAGCTATAAAAACCTACAAGATACCAAAATTTTACATATTCAAGCCAAGGAAAAACATATTTTGATCCCCTTAACCTATTCTTCTTGTATTACAATTTAATCATGGCTAAATGATCTTTAGATCAAGAAATGCAATAGTGAAGAGATGACTAAAGAAACAGCTCTTTTAATTGGTGCTTTGTATATCTGGTTGCCTCTCCATCTCAAAGATGAGTTTCATGAGGTCCAACAGTGTATCTTACTCATTCTTGTGTTACCAGTGCCTTACACAAAGAATGGCAAAATATGGCAAAGGAATGACTGGCTGATCATTGTGTATCAGACTCCTGAATATAAACAAGCACTTAAAGCATATAGTGTGTTTCCAACCAGCAACACCTGCACAAACCCACAGTGACACTGGCATACTAATACCTTTAGTTTGACATACTAATATATTTAGCATGTGTCTTTTTTATTTTTGTAATTACATTACTGTGGTTCGCAGTTGTTAAGTGCCTTCATGAATTAAATTAAGTTTTCATGGAAATAAGTAGGCTTTGCCCACTGGTCTTCTAAGTCAGCTAAAACTTCTTACTCCTACAGAAGTTAAGGATAAGATATGATGAGTTGAATGTCACTTTTTGATAGAAAAAGATTCTTACAGAAAGGCTGGGTCCTCTGGTACAACAAAATAGGGAACATATTTAATTTGGAGAGAATGTGGGTAGGGTCATTGCCAGCATGACTGAAAAGGATTCTGCAAAGACTTATTACTCACTTTTAAAACAATTATTTTTCTTATTATTACATAAAATATGTGTTCTTTTTAGAAAATGTAGAATGTGCAGACAAGGAAAATTATAACATTATTCACTATATTCTTCTTTACAATTCATATATTATAAATGTGTGTTGACTAATTTTTAGTTTTTTTAAAAGAATGGAATCATGTTGTTTTGCAACCTAGAAACTGCTTACTTAAAAAATTATAAATTATTTTAATAGGGAACACATTCATTTTGTTCACAATCCGAATGTTTAAAAAGCCATATAGTGAAAATCCTCATTCCATCTTAGATTCCCAGTCACCAGTTCACCTCCCTAGAGGCAACCAACGACACCAGTTTATTTTACATACTTTGGGACATATTTTGTACATTCTTCTTCCACATTTTTACACAAATAGTAGAAAACTATTATATTTGTTCAGGTCTTCTGAGAGGTAGATGTCAAGTTGAGTTTAGTTATGCAAGAGATTTATTGGAGGAAATTCCCGGAGTGGTGGGAGGGCAATAGAAAGCCAGAGGAAGTGGGGAGAGGCATCACACTGTGATGTGGGTTTATCTTCTAAAAAGAAGAGAGGGAGGAAGGAGGGCTGGATGTGTAGCATCTCAAACTGCAGTGCACTAAGAAAGTCAGGCCAAAGTTGCCCATCAGGCGTTTCTTTTTTTTTTATTATTATACTTTAAGTTCTAGGGTGCATGTGCACAATGTGCAGGTTTGTTACATATGTATACATGTGCCATGTTGGTGTGCTGCACCCATTAACTTGACATTTACATTAGGTATATCTCTTAATGCTATCCCTCCCCCCTCCCCACAATAGGACCTGGTGTGTGATGTTCCCCTTCCTGTGTCCAAGTGATCTCATTGTTCAATTCCCACCTATGAGTGAGAATGTGCAGTGTTTGGTTTTCTGTCCTTGGAATAGTTTGCTGAGAATGATAGTTTCCAGCTTCACCCATGTCCCTACAAAGGACATGATCTCATCCTTTTTTATGGCTGCATAGTATTCCATGGTGTATATGTGCCACATTTTCTTTTTTTTTGAGACGGAGTCTCGCTCTGTCGCCCAGGCTGGAGTGCAGTGGCCGGATCTCGGCTCACTGCAAGCTCCGCCTCCCGGGTTTTTGCCCTTCTCCTGCCTCAGCCTCCCGAGTAGCTGGGACTACAGGCTCCTGCCACCACACCCGGCTAATTTTTTGTATTTTTAGTAGAGACAGCATTTTGCCATGTTCACCAGGGTGGTCTCGATCTTCTGACCTCGTGATCTGCCCGTCTCGGCCTCCCAAAGTGCTGGGATTACACGCTTGAGCCACCGCGCCCGGCCCTCTGCTTTATTTTTTTA
>NW_012118932.1:4648008-4649390 GCF_000951035.1 Colobus angolensis palliatus
ATCTTCTGACCTCGTGATCTGCCCGTCTCGGCCTCCCAAAGTGCTGGGATTACACGCTTGAGCCACCGCGCCTGGCCGTGGCACATTTTCTTAATCCGGTCTATCACTGATGGACATTTGGGTTGGTTCCAAGTCTTTGCTATTGTGAATAGTGCCACAATAAACACACGTGTGCATGTGTCTTTATAGCAGCATGGCCCATCAGGAGTTTCTACGTCTCATAGAAATGAGTCTGATTAGAATCCATGCTGCCCTCATTTCTTGGCTATGTGCAGCTTATGACTTTAGATATGCTTTACAGCATGTGTGGTGGTGGATTCTGAGCGTGACAGTTGGGGTATCCACCATTTATCCTCCCAGCAGCAGATCTGAGTGGAAAATTTTCATGGCTGCTACAAACACATACATTGTCCTGCACCTTGCTTCTTTCATGTAATAGTATTAATTGTTCCATATCAGTACATACATTTTCCTCATTCTTTTTAATGCTAATATAATATTTTATTTTATATAAATGTATATTATGTGTATGTCATATTATACCATGCTTTATATGTAGTCCCATATTGATAGACATTTAAGATGTTTCCAAGTATTATTACAAACAAAGCTGCAATAAAAATATTATTGTGCATATATCATTTTAGCCATATACAAGTATATTTCTGAGATAAATTCCTAGAAGTGGATTTGAATTTTTAACTTTGAGAACATTGTCCTCTATAGAACCATTTCAGTTTTTACTCCCACTAAGGCATGAGGTCATGCATAAGACAGTGCCAGGTACAGTGGGATGCCCTTGGCACTTTTTCGTTCATTAGTTCACCCATTGAATTGCTATTCAATTACTCACTCACTATCACGAGCACAGCAAGGAGGAAATCCACCCCTGTGATCCAGTCACCTCCCACCCAGCCCTTCCTCCAACACTGGGGACTATAATTCAGCATGAGATTTCGATGGAGACACAAATTCAAATCATGTCACTAGTTCTGCCTTGTATTTATAATGTGCGGTAACAGGACAGATCGCCTCTCTGTATTTCCTCCTCCAGAGCAGCAGGTGATGGAGGTCATCATAGCTGTAAACTAAAAAACACTCAAGGCAAGATGGAGAGATGGAGAGATGGAGAGCACTGGAGTTTCTGTCTCTTTCTCTCTGTGTGTCTGTGTGTGTGTGTGTGTGTGTGTCTGTGTGTGTCTGTGTGTGTGTCTGTGTGTGTGTCTGTGTGTGTCTATGTGTGTGTCTGTGTGTGTGTCTGTGTGTGTGTCTGTGTGTGTCTATGTGTGTGCCTGTGTGTGTGTGTCTGTGTCTGTGTGTATGTGTGTCTATGTGTGTGTGTGTGTCTGTGTGTGTGTGTCTGTGTGTGTCTGTGTGTGTGT
>NW_012118932.1:4649637-4653515 GCF_000951035.1 Colobus angolensis palliatus
TGTGTGTGTGTGTGTGTCTGTGTGTATGTGGTTTCATCTATTTTGTTTTAAGGCTTACTAAGGTTTCCTGGAAGTAAGTAAGATTTTAAAACCTTTACTTGATGCTCCTACCTTATCCCAGCTCTAAGAAGAACTACTGTTTTCTTGTTAATTAAGGGAGACAATAAAACCTTGCTGCAGGAAAGTAGAATAACTCACCATTCATTCACCATACATATATATCAGGAATGTGCCTGGAGGTGTTGGGGGAGACACAGAGAAAATGGGCAAAGGGACAGGTCATGACTGGCTTGATTTCACCTCCATTTGCTCCTTTGGCAAGTGCCCTTGTGAGGGAACACTATTCAGCTGGATGCACAGTCCTGAGGGAGATGCCCTGAGCCAGTGCTAAAAGCAGGGCTCGGCTGGGGAGAGATGTGGCACCAGGGAGAAGAGGGCAGTGCTACCCAATTGTGCAGGTTTGACATGTGTACCCGTAGGCCTCCTGGAGATAAAGCCACATTCCTGCCTCCCTTTTGAAAACAGAACAAAACAAGCAAACAAAAAGTGATTTTACTATTTTTCTCTAATTGCAAGGTGACCAAAGTTATTTTAGGAAATTTAGAAATTATAGAGAAACACGCACATCACAAGAAAAAAGAAGATAAAAGAAGAAAAGCAACACTCATAACCCCCAAATCATTAGGATCATGAGTATAACCTTTCCATACTTTTTCTGTGCATACAAGCATAGACATTCTTTATATGTATACGATTTATGTAATAGACACACATAATATGAGATTATCACCTATGAAAATGTATACTGTGAACATGTGAACGTGTTTCCAGCGTCTGCCTGTCTTCAGACTAACCGTGCTTCATCGTCTCCCGCCAGCTGCTCTGCACTCCCACCCTGTGGAGAGTCTCCATCGTCATCATGCTCAGCGTGAACTTCACCGTGTCCCTCGTGGCCGAGGTAAGCGTGCTGGTCTTGGGCTGCTCGTCTTGTGTGTGTGCATGCGTGTGTGAGGGGACTTCTTTGGGACTCTGAAAACAACTTTAGCTGACGTGGACTCAGCAGTGCAGGGGCTCCCTTCCCTCACAGCGTGAGCAATGCTGCCTTCCCCTGATGAGTCCCAAGCAGGACATGAGTTTTCCCATCCGTCAGGTGGGGCTGGGGACAATGGAATTATGATCTCTAAGGTCCTATTCATTTCTACATTTTCCAAATAAAGACCCAACACAATTTACTTTTTAAAATTGAGATATGATTCACGCATCGTAAAATTCACCCTTTTAAAGTCCGCAATTCGGTGGTTTTCAGTACACTCACTGAGTTGTACAACCATTAACAGTACTTAATTGCAGAACGTTTTCATCATTGCTGAAGAAATCCTGTACCTACTAGCCGCTGCTCTTCCTTGCCCCTTCCGCCTTCTCCTGGGCCTTGGGAACCACTAATCTTCTTTCTGACTGTGTGGCTTTGACTATTCTGGACATTTCATATAAGTGAAACCATACAATATGTGGCCTTTTGTGTCCGGCTTCTTTCACTTAACTCATATCATTTTTGCCTTACAGATGGGAAATGACATTCACAGTGAGCTTTTCCAGCTTTCATTCTCCAGCTCCCATTTGCTCCATTTTCTAGCTTTTATTCTCCAGCTCCCCTGTGCTCCATTTCCTCAGTGAAATGAGCCCGTGCTCCTGCTTTGTTTCTCCACGTGATTCATGCTCTCCCCGCTCAGTAATACCAGACACAATCTCCCTTCTTCAAAGCCTGTTGGTAGGCAGGGGTGCCCTGAAAAGGCATTTCTGAACAAAGGAGAGGTGAGACTCTGAATCCCGTCTGTCCCGATTTCTTCTCTGAGTTCCAGAACTGGAATTGTTCCGGCAGATGGAATGTCCTGGTGAGCTGGGAGAACCTGCAGCCTGACTTCCCTGCACTGTTGTGCAGGCAGGACCTCAGCGAGCCCTCCCTGCTTCCTCCTGTGCAGAGGGAAGGCTGCACAGGAGCTGGGGGCAGAACAGGACAGAGAATTTCAGTACTGGACCTTCTCTCCATATGCTAAACAAGAGCTTCTCAAACTTGAGTGGTCATCAGAATCACCTGGGAGGCTTGTTAAAACAACAGACATTGCCAAGCCCTACCCGCAGTGGGTCTGATTCAGTAGGCCTAGAGGGAGCGCAGAAGTTTGCATTTCTAACAGGCTGTCAGGCGATTCTGATGTGATTAGTTCAGGGATCACACTTTGAGAAACAATATACTAAACCGTATGTCTCTAAAGCAACCGGATTAATAAAAGAGCATTATCACGGGTGGCCTCAGACCCGACGGCAGAATGATGGTCTTTGCCCTTTAAAGAAGAATCTAGTGTGTACATCTTATCCCTGTTCATGATCAGAGGATTTCCTCTGTGTGGTGCATCTTTCCTCCATTTCTACGTATTAAAGTGCTATTCCATCCTCTACGGCACGGCTGTAGTATTACCCTCTTCACGTATCTTTCCTGGTCTCTGGATCAGGCAGGCAAGTAACCACTTAACCAACAGTGGCTTAAATAATAAATTATTGACTCAAGAAGATTGAAGGTAGGTGGCTTCAGGACTGGCTTAGTAACTCAGTAGTGCCACTGGGAATGCACACACTGTCACCTTTCTGTTCGAGAATCCTCAGACGTGGTCTTTCATGTTTGTGCCTGTGATCGTGGTGTCCAGATAGCTTCCACATAGCTGGACCTGTTTTCAATGCAGGAAGAAAATGGAAGGAGAGGCCACAGCAAGCCAGTTTCCGTCAAGTCTGAACCTTTTCTTGGGAAACAAACTTTTTGTGAAGCTCACTAGCAGACTTTCTTTTATGCCTTATTGATTAGACTTGTGTCTCATTGTCATCACAAGTAGAAAAGGATTCTGGAAAGTGGATCCATGTTGAAAATTACACAGTGTAGCTTAGACCATTTATTATTATTTTTCCCTTATAGGTGGGCAGGGAAGAGTTGGGAGGGAATGGGCTGTATGGTAATTAAGTATCAAAGTCTTCCATAATCCTCTAGCAGGAAGTTCTTCCTTTTTCAGCATATTTGCAGTTAAGAGCACAAGCTCAGGGGTAACCTACCTGGGTTCGAATCCTGGCTCCACCGCTTTCTTTCTGTCTGACTTTGGGCAAATTATTCCACTTATCTAACCTCTGATCAGCCCTGAAACAAACAGGTTTGAGCAGGACCTTATCCTTACTCTGCCGGAGCTCATGATCTAACCTCCAGCTGAGAGGCGTGAGAGCTGGTGTGGATGGCTTTGATTGCCCCCGCCTTTAAAACAATTATTTGTGTGTTTCTATAGGTATGCTTCTATGTATGAGGTATTTGAGTAGCCAGTCAGAAGAGCTCATGTGGTGAAATGTTTTTAAAGAAATGTCTCACCAAGGCTTTCCTTTTGTTTCTAGTTGTTGTTAGTCCATTCTCCCACTGCTGTGAACAAATACCTGAAACTGGGTAATTTATAAAAGAAAGAGGTTTAATTGGCTTGTGGTTTTGCAGACTGTACAGGAAGCATGGCTGGGGAGGCCTCAAGAAACTTTCCATCATGACGGAAAGCAAAGGGGAAGAAGGCAGGTCTTACACGGCCCGAGCAGGGGAAGGTGCTACACACTTTTAAACAATCAGATCTCATGAGAACTCACTCACTATCACGAGCACAGCAAGGAGGAAATCCACCCCTGTGATCCAGTCACCTCCCACCCAGCCCTTCCTCCAACACTGGGGATTATAATTCAGCATGAGATTTGGATGGAAACACAAATTCAAATCATGTCACTAGTTCCGCCTTGTATTTATAATGTGCGGTAACAGGACAAGATGTAGAGATGGAGAGCACTGAAGTTTGTGTGTGTGTGTGTGT
>NW_012118932.1:4653700-4667310 GCF_000951035.1 Colobus angolensis palliatus
TGTGTGTGTGTGTGTGTATGTGGTTTCATCTATTTTGTTTTAAGGTTTACTAAGGTTTCCTGGAAGTAAGAAAGATTTTAAAACCTTTATTTGATGCTCCTACCTTATCCCAGCTCTAAGAAGAACTACTGTTTTCTTGTTAATTAAAGAAGACAAAAAAACCTTGCTGCAGGAAAGTAGAATAACTCATCTGGCTAAGTTTCCAAGAGGCTGAGATGGCTATATGGATCTTTAACGGCCTGGCAGCCAGCAGATGGTCAGTTATCACAGGATTAATTCAGACTAGCTGTTCTCTATCCTTTCATAGGCAGTGGAACCCAAATGGCAAAAATGGGTAGATTTTAGGAAAACTACTACTTAATATGATAACCTCTCATGAGTTATAAGTTATAACTTAGGCTCTGTTCAAGGCACACTCTAACTCATGAGATAAAATGGCATTGCAAAATGTTTTCAAAGACTCATGTCTTTTGTAATCTTAAAACTGTATTTCAGTGAAGGTGAAGGAAGGTTAGAGACGTGTGTGAACAGGTCCACAGTGCTTAGCCATTTGTTAAATGAGTAGTTTGGAAGGATAGACAAAGGGAGAGAGCTATGCCCTGCCCTGCCCTGCATTGTAAAGGGAGTTATATAAGCCTTACAACAAACAAAAGGAAGGGATTATTCTAATCACTGAGACTTGGATAGAGTAACTATTTTGCCCATAATAGGTGTCAGAGCTGGGACCCAAATCCAGATCTGTTCAACTCCAAGACTGTCCTGTGTTTTAATTTCATCAACCTGTGTTTATGAATATGCAGTGATATGCCAAGGTATATCCAAAACATGTCATACATGGGCCACATCTTTACATAGGGTCAATTGTATTTAGTATTTAGTAGTAAGTAATTTTAAATGTCATTTTATATTCAATAAAATATAGATGTGCTATAGAGTGAAACATAGAATTTGAATGATTTTAAATTTAATTTAGATGTGAGATGCAAAAGAAACTTCATTTTTGAGGAAAGCCATTTCCAGTTATGTTCCCAGAGTCTTGAAATGTTGTACCTCTTACTTCTCCCGCAGGAGTTACTTAAATAGAAACGTTTGAGAAGCCAATACCTGTCCAGGGAAACCACCTTAGATTCGTCCAGTGGTCAAGCTCTTTGTCAAGCTGGATCTAAGCAACCAGTGCAGTAGTGACTTATGATGGCCTGTGGAGGGCTGTAGCCGCAAAACGCTCAGCCCCGACTGTAAAACGTAATTCTTTTGTTTTGCAGGAGGCCATTGTTGAAAACCGAGCCCTGTGGATGATGATGAAAAGGTGTTTTGGCTATCAGTCCAAAAGCCAGTATCGGATATGGCAGAGGGATTTGGCAAATGACCCTAGTTGGCCCCCACTAAACCAAACGTCCCACTCTGACATGCCGGAGTGTGGCAGAGCGCTGTCCTACAGCAATCCAGTATTTGAGAGCAATGAAGAACAACTTTGAAGGACATGTGATATCCAAGGTGATTTACAGAGAAACAATGACAAAAGGGACCAGTTTCATTGATTTTAAGAAATGAGACTCTTGTAACATCAGCTGGAGTTTTGGGGATACCTGTCAAATCATGGTGACAAAGTAAAGTCTGTTTGATAAAATACTTTCTACAGAGAAGAACATTGACCCAGAAGAGTGCTTTCCTCTTGGCTTGTGAAGGTACTGGAGGCATTCAGTGAAGGCAAGAATGGGCCAAGAATTGCTATGGGCCAAGAGACAAGCAGGCTAAAGGGGAAAAATATGTGATCTTTCTTCTTAGGACAGGACAATACTTTCCTTTTTATAAAAATGAATTAAGGGGAAGTAGTACTGTGTATACTCATGGAGTTGTAACATGTTAAAGAGCATTTTTGAATTTTTACTTCATCGATGGAAAAACTAATGCCTGGGGAACATTACACCAGTCTTTACTGTCTGGGTTCCTTTCTTTTGTAGTGCTTTTCAGATCTGAGGCTTTTTCTTCCGCTTCTGGCCTTACCCTACATGTTATTAAGGATAAGCTCAGCCTATGCTGCAATAAAAAACACCTCTCAGATATCAGTGCCTTAACACACAAGCGCTTCTTCCATGATCCAGGTGACACTCTGGACCTGCTATTCTTAACAGCAGCGACTGCTTCAACCTGATGGCTCCATCAACTCGATGCAAGGACTCTGTGTTGACTGTGATGGGGGAAGGAACAGGCTGGAGATCACATGTGGGCTCTTCACTGCCTCACCGCGAAAGTGGCACATACCGCTTTCCCTGCGCATATCTCGTTAGTCAGGGATTTGGCCAGGGAGCTGGAAAGTCCAGTCTCCTGTGTTTAGGGATGCTTCATGGGTGTATGAGCTGTCACTACACAGGGCCCCACGCTTAGAAGGGCCCACACTTGCTTTAACACTCTGCCGTTTCCATCTTAAAATTCTTAATTTTTGAACAAGGGTCCCCATATTTTCATTTTGTATCAGGCCCCACGAAATGATAGAATTGGTCTGGGATGTAGTCCTGGGAAGGAAAGGAAAGTAACAGATCAGAGAGCACTAGTGTTGTCCACTACAGTCCACTTCTCCTAACCCCAGTCACTTATCCTACGTTTTAGGAACCTCTCATGTCACGCTGCCAACTCCAGAAATTTTCACTCCTCTGCTTTATTCTTTTTGAGAAACATTAGTCTCACGCTACAGCATTATATGGCACTATTGATGGAAGTTCTTACACAACCAGTACATTTTTTTAAGTTTGTGGCTTCAGTTTCCAGAAAACTAAAATTTTCCTTATTTTATCACTGTTACAATTTGGTTATATTTGATTTGTTCAAAACAAGGAAGACTCGGGTTTGTGTTAGCTCAGGAGACAACACTGAACTGTAGGAGCACATCTACACATAATGCTTTAAGGCAAAAGCAAAATTTTTATTATGAGCATGAAATCCTAGGTGAATGTTCTGATCAGGGGATAAGTGTCCTGGCTCAGGCTAGCTTTGCAACTTATCAATAGCATTTGCAAGCATTGCTTCCCCCTAATTGGGCTTTTGAGCATGGCTGATGGCTCTGCGATTGCAGCTGATTCTAGGAACGTGGCGTCTCCCAGCCACGAGGGTACCCTGCTACTTCTGGTTTTAAAAGAGGGCATGAAGATATTTTAGCATTTCAAGACTGCAGAATTATCGTCGTCTTTGGTACACAAAGAAATGTTTCCTTTTGCAAAGTCAGCCTCAGCAATGATTTGGCAGTTCTGAATGTGCTTTTCGAAAAGTGTTTCTCATTTTCCAAAAGTAGAGGGTCACAGGCGAGGGCAAGCTAGAGATGGTCTGCGACCTAGTCATGAGCAAGATCAGCCTGCACAGTTCACATGTCAGTGTGCCCTTTGCTAAGTGTGTTCACCTCCGCTAGCTCACCTGAACTGTACAGGTGTCCCATGACTCAACAAGGAAGGGCTTATCATCTCCACCATACAGATGAGAAAGCTGAGATTCAGTAATGGCAAGAGCAGATCTAGTCCTCAAATACAGACCTTCTGAGCAAACCTTATATTGCTTCCAAACACTTCCTAATTACGGAGCTCCAGCAGGGCAGGTTGCTTAGTGTAATCTCACAGTCAAGCAAAGAATGGGCAACTCTTTGCTAATACCAGGCCCTCTGTTCAAATGAATGCCAGGCATCCTGCCAGGCCTGGGCTAGAGGTGTGTTCAAAACAAAACGAAACAAAGCAAAACCAAAAAATGATTGTCTTTCTGAGACTTTGAGTTGCTCTTGCCTTGGTCCTAAGTGATTCTATCCCTAGCAAAGGCTGGCAGGGAACAGGAATGAAAGAATCTAGTCCTCCACTAGCCAAGCAGCCGTAAAGTCTTTGGGAAAAGAGACTCATTTTGAAGACTGTGTTCCTGGGACTAAGTACATCTTAGAAGCAGTAATTGAAGGAACAGGGAGTGCCTAGCCCAGAAAAATACAGTCGGGACTGTGAAGGGTTATCTTGAGAAAGAAGGGTCTGACTTGTGTCAGGTGGCACGAGAAGGCAGAATCACGAGGACGAGAGGGTAAAGATCACAGTGGGGAAGGCTTCAGGCCATCTGCCCTGACCACTGTCCTAACAGCCAGCACGGACAGCAGTGGAATGTACTCTATGACACTGGAGAAATGAGTGGCTATTCAGAGGTCAAGTAGAGAAGGAAGTCAGGTATCAGATGAAACTCAATTACCTGCAAGATCTCTTTCAAGCTTGATACGCCCAATGTCTCAGTCTTATGCTGTGATGTGAATCTTTTTCATTTTGAGATGGAGTCTCACTGTGTCACCCATGCAAGAGTGCAGTGGTGCAATCTCGGCTCACTGCCAGCTCTGCCTCCCAGGATCACGCCATTCTCCTGTCTCAGCCTCCCTAGTAGCTGGGATTACAGGCACCCGCCACCACGCCCGGCTAACTTTTTGTATTTTTACTAGAGACGGGGTTTCACCGTGTTAGCCAGGATGGTCTCGATCTCCTGATCTCATGATCTGCCTGCCTCGGTCTCCCAAAGTGCTGGGATTACAGGCGCGAGCCACCGGCTGTGAACCATATTCTGCTGCTACCCACACAGAATACCAGACCGACACTGATGGGAGGATGGGCTCTGGAGGGAGGGCTTCCAGCCTTGTCAGATCCAACTGTGTGGACGTATAGACTCAACTGCCCTGTCCCTTGAAAGGGGGAGATAAGATCCTAGGAAAGAGCTGCAGAGTGGGGGTCCTGATTGTCAGACTGAAGCTGGGGGAAGACTTCTGATTTGTGAATTTTCTTAGAGAGGTGTTAAAAAACTTTGCCTGAAAGAGCATGGGAGAGTGCCCTAAACTTGAAGGCAGAGCAACCTGTTACCAATACACTTTCTTGACCAGAGTCTGAAGGAGAAAAGAAGACAGTCACATAGTCCAAATCATTTGAGACGGTGCCGTGTATGCTCATCCCAAGGCATCTAGCTCTTACCCACAGAGAACCCTGACTCTGGGCTTCCCTCACTAAATATGTAACGATCTGAGAATGGAAATACGTCTGTGACGTCTGTATCCTTATGTGCTTATGGAAATGTTCACATATACACCTGCAGATGTGATGACTGCAAAAAATGATTATTTATTCAGAGCTTTGTATTTAGTTTGTGCTATAATAAATTATTCTGTTCAAAAGAGGCACGTAAAATCTATAATTCAGTTGTTATAAAAATCAATCTCTCTGCAGTGGAGTGTTTCACTCTGTCTAATAAAATGGTGTGGTTTACTCCAGTAATGTTGAATCAGACAACATCTTTACAAAGTTCCAGGCATTTTCTAACACCACAGATGCTATTATTCTCTGCTTTATACACAGGAGAGTAGAGTTTACAAAATACTTTCATCCTTGTTCTCTCATGTAAGCCTCGTAAGAATCTTAGGAGGAAAGCAAGGCAAGGATCACCGTCCTTCTTCTTTTGATGAGGTGCAAGGCTCTCCAGACGGCTCAGTAACTAGGACACACGGCCCATGCATGGAGGAGCTGGATTCAGATGCAGGTCCTTTATCAGCGAGATCCCTGCTGTGTCACTCTCCTACGTTGTTTTTCCTGAATGAAAAAAAAAAAAAAAAACCGTAGCATTGAGAAACAAGACGACAGCAAGACAAATGCCCAATGTCATTGCCATCATGAGCGCAATTTCTTCCAGAAAGAGATTTTCGTGTCTCATGGAAGTTCTCTGGGACCTGACCATCAATCACAGAAAAGGCCAACTCCCACAGCTGAGAGAGGAAAATCGTAACACCAGAGCCCCGTGAGCCCGTTTCATGTGATCGGATAAAGCTCTGGTTTCTGACTTCAGTCCGCAGAAACAGAAACCTATATCCCTGCTTGATCTTTATTCAGACCTGCTTTGCACAGCTTTTCAGGTTCCTGTAGGTTCTCTTTTGGCTTTGAACTGTGCTCACTTCTTTATGCATAAATGTTTGGAAAACCACCGCCCCGTGATATTCTGTCTGCCCTTTGGTTTCCATTAGACTTTTTAACAATGGCCTTTAAACTTTATTAGTAAAATGATTTTCTTCAAAATTAAACAAAGATAAAATTAACAACAAAACACAACTCTCCTGAAGTCGATGAAAGAGCCTTAGGAGTCAGCCACATGGCTTTGTCAAACACTCTGAGCTTGGAAGACTGCATTTGCCATCCTCTCTGCCTCGAATGCTGCCCGCCACCAACCCCCGTTTCCATTCCTGATTCCTTCTCCTTCAGATTTCAGCTCACTTGTCGCTTCTTCCAAGAAGCCTTCCCTGACCACTTTGTCTAAGATTGCTCTTGCTCCACTGCCATGGTTTGTTTTCTGCATAATGCCTGTGCCAGCCTTCAGATGACTGAGGCTGAAAGAGCACCACTTGTTCAAGATCACATAATGGGGAAATGAATGAGCTGAGTCTATAATCTGGACCTACTGACTTCCAAATCAAGGTTCCTTACATTCTTCGTATCTAGCCAGATTCTGCTAATTATATTAGCTAATCTGTCAAGAAAAAGAATGCAGGATGCTGCAGAGCATTGTCTGTGGTTGGATGAAAAACACTCAAAGAGTCATCCAGTCTCTCCTAGCTCTTTTCCTTGCTGTCTTGACTTCGAAGTGTTTCAACGCCTTGAAAAATCTGCTGAGTCACTGACCTGTGATAAAGGCTGCACACATAGTTACTATGGAAATTCTGCTCAGTTTACAATTGTGGATAAAGGCGGTTACACTGCAGAGAGGTCTCACGTGTGTTGTATGTATTACATGCTGTACAATCCTAGGAGGCACCATTCATAGTGAACTGCAAGTCCAGGGTGATGGTTTTGCCTCATATCAAGGAAGTTGTGTGGGTAAATAATGGCTTTTACCTTTGTAATTTAAAAGTCCCACCTGTGCCTGCTACAAACCATTCCTAAGTCTCCAGACCCTCTCTTGGCAGTGTCTCTCATGCAGAACTTCCTCTCCTCTAAGCCCTTGGTTGCCACCTGCCTGATTGCAAGAGCCTCTTAACTGGTCTCCCTGACTGAGATCTGTCTTCCATTTTTTCTTCTCAAAGTCTCTTATCTGTTCTATTGCACAATTCCGATGATGTCATGTCCATGGTCAGAAACCCTTAATGGTTTGAACTGTCTACCGGATAAAGTACACATTGCTTACTAAGGATTTCAAGTCTTTCTCCACTGGCCACATCTGGTTGCATCTCAGATCTTTTCCCTTATTGCATTCTCTACTTCAGGAAACTGAACTTCCTGTTACTCTCCGCGTTCCGTCCTCACTTTCCCACCTCGACAGCTGATACGGTTTGGCTCTGTGTCCCCAACCAAATCTCACCTTGAAGTGTAATCCTGATGTGTCAAGGGTGGGACCAGGTAGAGGTAATTGGATCATGGGAGCAGTTTCCCCCATGCTGTTCTTGTGACAGTGAGTGAGTCTCATGAGATCTGATGGTTTTATAAGTGTCTGGCATTTCCCCTGCTGGCAGTCACTTCATCCTGCTGCCCTGTGAAGAAGGTGCCTGAAGCTGAGCACAGTGGCTCATGCCTGTGATCTCAGCACTTTAGGAGGCCAAGGTGGGTGGATCACCTGAGGTCTGGAGTTCGAAACCAGCCTGGCCAACATAGCGAAACCCTGTCTTTACTAAAAATACAAAAATTAGCTGGGCGTTATGGTGGATGCCTGTACTCCCAGCTATTTGGGAGGCTGGGGCAGGAGAATCGCTTCAACCCAGGAGGCAGAGGTTACAATGAGCTGAGATTCTGCCACTGCACTCCAGCCTGGGCAACAGAGTGAGACTCTGTCTCAAAAAAAAAAAAAGAGAAAAAAAAAAGGTACCTGCTTCTCCTTTACCTTTCGCCATGATTGTAAGTTTCCTGGGGCCTCCCCAACAATGTGAAACTGTAAGTCAGCTAAATCCCTTTCCTTTATAAATTAACCAGTCTCATGTATTTCTTCATGGCAGTGTGAGAACAGACTACTACAGTTAATTAGTACCGAAATGGTAGGGCACTGTGGGGAAAAGAAAGAAAGATCAGACTGTTACTGTGTCTATATAGAAAGAAGTAGACATAAGAGACTCCATTTTGTTCTGTATTTGAGATGCTGTTACCTGTGACCCTACCCCCAACCTTGTCCTTGCAAGAGACATGTGCTGTGGTGACTCAAGGTTTAAAGGATTTTGGGCTGTGCAGGGTGTGCTTTGTTAAACAAGTGCCTGAAGGCAGCATGCTTGTGAAAAGTCATCACCATTCTCTTAATCTCAAGTACCCAGGGACACGTACACTGCCAAAGGTCGCAGGGACCTCTGCCTAGGAAAGCTAGGTATTGTCCAAAGTTTCTCCCCATGTGATGGTCTAAAATATGGCCTCGTGGGAAGAGAAAGACCTGATCGTCCCCCAGCCTGACACCCGTGAAGGGTCTGTGCTGAGGAGGACTAGTATAAGAGGAAAGAAGGCCTCTCGGCGGTTGTTGGCAGTTGAGATAGAGAAAAGCATCTGTCTCCTGCCCGTCCCTGGGCAATAGAACATCTCGGTATAAAACCCGATTGTATGTTCTGTTTACTGAGAAAGGAGAAAACTGCCTTAGGGCAAAAGGCGAGACTTGCCAACGCAATGCTGCTCTTTATGCACTAAAGAGGTTTATGGAGATGTTTACATATGTATATCAAGGCACAGCACTTTTCCTTAAACTTATTCATGTCACAGAGAACTTTATTCACATGTCTTACTGCTGACTTTCTCCCTATAATGATCCTATTATCCTGCCACTTCCTTTTCTGTAAGATGGTAAAGATAATTATCATTAAATACTAAGGGAACTCAGAGACCGGAGCCGGCGCGGGTCCTCTGTATGCTGAGTGCCGGTCCCCTGGGCCCACTTTTTCTTTCTCTATACTTTGTCTCTGTGTCTTATTTCTTTTCTCAAGTCTCTCGTTCCACCTAACGAGAAACACCCACAGGTGTGGAGGGGCAGGCCACCCCTTCAGGGCGCTACTATAAGGATACCTGAAAATGTTAAAGTGATTTTGGAACTAACAGACAGAGGTTGGAACAGTTTGGAGGGCTCAGAAGAAGACAGCAAGATGTGGGAAAGTTTGGAACTTTCTAGAGACCTGTTGAATGGTTGTCACCAAAATGGTGATAGTAATATGGACAATGAAGTCCAGTCTGGGCTGGTATCAGTTGGAGATGAGGAACTTCTGGAGAACTGGAGCAAAGGTGACTCTTGCTATGCTTTAGCAAAGACACTGGTTGGCATTTTGCCCCTGCCCTAGAGATCTGTGGAGCTTTGAACTTGAGAGAGATGATTTAGGATATCTGGCAGAAGAAATTTCTAAGCAGCAAGGCATTCAAGAGAAAGCAGAGTGTACAGCGATTTGCCATAAGTAACAAGGAGCTGAATGCCAATCACGAACACAATGGTGAAAATGTCTCCATGGCTTGTCCATGGGGAAAATGTCCTTCATGGCTACCTCTGCCATCACAGGCCCGGAGGCCTAGGAGGGAAAAATGATTACCTGGTCTGGGCTCAGGGCCCCCTTCCTCTGTGCAGCCTCCAGACATGGTTCCCTGATTCCCAGCTGCTTCAGTCTCAACTGTGGCTAAAAGAGGCCAATGTACAGCTCAGGCTGTTGCTTCAGAAGGTGCAAGCCCCAAGCCCTTGTGGCTTACACATGGTACTGGGCCCGTGGGTGCACAGAATTCAAGAACTGAGGTTTGGAACCTCCACCTAGATTTCAGAGGATGTACAGAAACACCTGGATGTCCAGGCAGACGTTTGTTGCAGGGGCAGAGCCCTCATGGAGAACCTCTGCTAGAGCAGTGTGGAAGGGAAATGTGAGGTTGGAGCCTTCACAAAGAGTCCCCACTGGAGCACTGTCTAATGGATCTGTGAGAAGAAGGTCAACATCCTCCAGACCCCTGAATGGTAGATCTGCTGACAACTTGCACCATGAGCCTGGAAAAGCTGCAGACACTCAACAGTAGCCTATGAAAGCAGGTAGAAGGGGGCCTGTATCCTGCAAAGCCACAGGGAGCTTGGGCAGAGCTGCCCAAGACTGTGGGAGCTCACCTTTTGTGCCAGCATGACCTGGATGTGAGACATGGGGCCATAGGAGATCATTTTGGAATTTTAAAGTTTAATGACTGCCCTATTGGATTTTGGAATTGCATGGGGCCTGTAGCCCTTTTGTCTTTGTTCAGTTTCTCCCATTTGGAATGGGTGTATTTACCCAGTGCCTGTACCCACATTGTATCTAGGAAGTAGCTAATTTGTTTTTGATTTTACAAGCTCATACATGGAAGGGACTTGCCTTGTCTCAAGTGAGACTTTGGACTTGAACTTTGAGGTTAATGCTTGGAATGAATTAAGACTTTGGAGGACCATTGGGAGGATGTGATTGTGTTTTGAAATGTGATGACGAGATTTGGGAGGGGCCAGGGGCAACATGATGTGGTTTGGCTGTGTGTCCCCAAAATCTCACCTTGAAGTGTAATCCCCGTAATCCCCACGTGTCAAGAGTGGGACCAGGTGGAGGTAATTGGATCATGGGGGCAATTCCCCCCATGATGTTCTCATGATAATGAGTGAGTCTCACAAAATCTGATGATGTTACACATGTCTGGCATTTCCCCTGCTGCCACTCGCTCCATCCTGCTGCCCTGTGAAGATTCCACCATGACTGTAAGTTTCCTGAGGCCTCCTTAGCCATGCAGAACTGTGGGCCAATTAAACCTCTTTCCTTTATAAATTACCCAGTGTCAGGTATTTCTTCGTAGCAGTGTAAGAATGGACTAATGTAATACCTTGGCTCATATGCTCTCTTTTGGGGCATCAGTAATTGTTACTTTCATCTTGATACATTCAAATCCCACCCATTTCTCAATAATAATATCCCATTAAAATACCACCTGACCTGCCAAGCCAGAAAGAAGCTCTCTTTTTCTACACAACCATCACACTCTACATAACTTTGTGGGGCGTGCAGTTTTTGTTTTTTTTGTTTGTTTGTTTTTTTGCCTTGCATCATAGTCCTGTAGTGTCTTAACTTACCATATCTCCCACCCAATCCCACTTCAACTAGAGAGTACATTCTCTGAGGCTAGGGGCCAGATCTGAGTTGTCTCATCTTCCCATCCTTCACCTAGTACAGAGCTATGGTTAGGGGCTTAGCAAGCAGCTGTCACATGATTGCATAAAAAATGTAATCATTAGGATATTTTGTTGATTTATTTCTCATCCTTTTTCTGTGAACATCTGTTTTTCCTCCAGTACACTGAAGCTTAACTCAACAATAGGGCTATGAATAAAAACAACTAGAAGTATAAAGTATAGTGATTTCAATATTGTGCTTAATAAGTTTGGCTATTTATATAGTGAGGATGTAGAAGTGTGGTGTGGAATTATAAGAGTTAGGTGTGTGCTACAAAGACTATCTCCATATGTAGAAGACAGTACAGGCTTATTTGCATGAGAGCACAAGGGCCCACAGAGGAAGATACTAAACCCCAAAAGAAGATAGAGTGAGGCAAACAAACTTGTTTAAACCCAAACATTGGATATAAGGGAACGGGCAAAGTTTGAGGACAACAGGGTATGAATTTTTCCGTCTGTGGCCTGGTTTCACCCTATCTTTAGAACTCTTGCAAGGACCAATGGAAAAGAAACCTGTGACAAAAAAAAGATATAGAGAGAGACAGACAGACAGATACATATATATGAAGTGTGCATGAGAGAGATCCACTCTGTGATCTGTGATCTGTGTGTCAGAGTGTAATAAAAGCAAGGTGGAGAAAATTCCCCTGGCAGTGATGTGACTGTGGGAACACAAGTGGAAGATGCGTGTTTCTTTTTTTTTCTTTCTTTTCTTTTTTTTTTTCTTTGAGGCAGAGTTTCATTCTTATTGCCCAGGCTGGAGTGCAAGACACTACTTGGTGCAGTCTTGGCTCACTGCAACCTCTGCCTCCCGGGTTCAAGCAATTCTCCTGCCTCAGCCTCCTGAGTAGCTGGGATTGCAGGCGCCCGCCACCATGCCTGGTTAATTTTGTATTTTTAGTAGAGACGGGGTTTCACCATGTTGGTCAGGCTGGTCTCGAACTCCTGACCTCAGGTGATCCACTCACCTTGGCCTCCCAAAGTGCTGGGATTACAGGAGTGAGCCACCATGCTGGAGATGCGTGTTTCTAGTGACTGATGCAACACACACAAAAGTACAGGTGACATAAAGAGTCTTTGCATATCTGTAAGTGGCTAAAGGAGAAAGAAAGTGGTTAAGAGAGATAGAGAAGGGCCAAGGGTGATACAGGGTATTCGTGCACATCATGGAGGCCTGGGGTCCCCTGCCACCAACCTCAGGGTGAGGTAAGGCCCCCAGGAAGCCTGACCATGGAAGCAGCTACAATAATCTTGAAGCAGTGGCTTGTGGCCATCAGGCTGTGAGAGGGAAGAGCATGCTGTCACAGGAGCACTGCATGCTGCAGCACGTGCAGGGGATTTCTGTGAACCTCTCAATGACTCAGGAGCAACTCCAGAGCAGTAGGGTTTCCAGGGTCCCATTTTTGACTATGGTCCCGGGTTTACCTGGCCGCGGACACATAGGTTATAAGATAGGAAAGAAAGCTTCCCACAAGGTGAACGCCCATTTGGTGAAAGTCCACCCAGGGACACTCACAGGGAGAATCCTCTCAGAAAAAGCACCGCAGAGCTGCAGGGCCACCATTTTTTCCTGGTGTGCTCAGGAACTAAACACAATACAAGGTGAAGTGACTCCCAGCTGGCTGAATGCTCTTTCCTGAAAGCTGAGCCAGCTTTCTCTTGACCCAGCCCAAGGTTAGCCTTGAGAATTTCATAAAGGCGTAAATAGCCTCAGGAATTCAGTCACAATGCATGGCTAATTGGTAACTTGATCTGGGGATAACTTCGTAGGCTTGGATCCTCCCTAGATGGACCCTGGAATCCAGCTGGTCTGGATGCCAAGAGTTTACATGGGAAAATCCAAATCTTTGTGTCTGCCCACATCTCAGTCTCATGCAGCAGTCAGGGAGGTTCACAGGTGGCCAAAGGCACAGTGGGTGGCTCAAGGCAGCAGGAGTCTAGCCATACCTAGGCCTGTGTGAGGGCAGAACCGGCCTTGGGGGTATTGGATGCCATGCTAGCCAAAGCCTGAGGCTTTGACAAGTGCCCCAAGCCTGACCTTATCATTAGAGGCCACACAGTTCTCAAAGTTCATCTCAAAGGTGACTCCTTTGGGGCAGTGGCATATGGCAGGTTAATGGTACAAGTTTAGGAATGGACGATCTGAGTTCTAATCCAGACCTCTCTGAGTTGCTCTTTTGAGCAAATTAGTCACTATGTCTGTGTCTTAGTTTCCTTCCCTGTGAAATAGTAAGAAATATTATACCTACAAAGAACTCAAACAAATATACAAGAAAAAAACAACCCCATCAAAAAGTGGGCAAAGGATATGAAGAGACATTTCTCAAAAGAAGATATGCATACAGCCAACAGACACATGAAAAAGTGCTCGTCATCACTGGCCATCAGAGAAATGCAGATCAAAACCACAATGAGATACCATCTCACACCAGTTAGAATGGCAATCATTAAAAAGT
>NW_012118932.1:4668000-4673042 GCF_000951035.1 Colobus angolensis palliatus
TATATTGATCCCCGACCCCAGTCTCTGTCACAGAGCTCCTAAAACCCTTGTAATTTCCTGAACAACAAGCATGCCAGGAGAACCTTTTGATCTAATGTTTGGTCTCTGTTCAGGTTCTGAGACAGAGCTCCTAACACCCATGCAGGTATGGGTGACAGGGGAATCCTTTGTTCTAGTATTTGACTTTTGACCTCAATTCCTAATAAAGAGCTGCTAAATTCCTAGAAATTTCCTGGTGATAGGAACATCTTTTGTTCTAATGAGGCAACTCTTAGTGGGCTCCCAGTTAGGAACTGGCCACCAGAAAGACTAAACCATGGTTAGAAGCTTGGAGCTTTCAGCCCTACTCTCCACTCACCAGAGAGAAGACAGGGGCTGGAAGTGGATCTAATAATTCGTCATGCTTACATGGTAAACCCTCCATACAAATGTCTGAACAATGGGGCTCAGAGAGCTTCCGGATTGGCAAACACATCCACATGCAGGGAGGGTGGTGCATCCCAACTCCACAGGGACGAAGTTCCTGGGCTCGGGACCCTGCCAGAGGTTGCCTGTGTGTGTCTTCATCTGGTGGTTCATCTGTATCCTTTATTATATTTCTTAATAAACTGGTAAACACAAGTAAAGCATTTCCTGAGTTCTGTGAGTCATCCTAGCAAATTGATCAAACCCACGGAGAGGGTAATGGGACTCCCAATTTATCCCCAGTTGGTCAGAAGTATAGGTGACAACCTACAAGTTGCAATTGGTGCCTGAAGTGGGGGCAGTCTTTTGAGACTGAGCCCTTAATCGGTGGGATTTCATACTATCTCTAGGTAGATAGGGTCCGAATTAAATTGGATCATAGGACATCCCGCTGGTATCCACTGGAGAATTGCTTGGCTTACATCTGGTGTCAAAAGTATTCTGTTGAGTGGTGTGTGAGAGCAGGAAAAACAATTTGTTTTTTCCTATATCTCCAGTTGGCTGTTGGTATGAAAATATTATCTACGATCTCATTCATAATAGCAAAAATCAAAGGAGATTAAATGTGGTACGTAATTTCTTTTTCTTCATCTCTCAAACTTTAAGGAAGCTTCTTAAGTCTTGGCTTTACACATGATAATAGCTATTTATTGTGTTATGGGAGTCAGTAAAAGAACAAATTGAAGAATGCGTGAAGAATGAGTGAAATAGTGAACACACTATGGACTTCCAGGAATTGAAATGCATTTAGTTCTATTTTAATGCAAATGTAATTATCCATGTTTTACTATTTGTTTAAATTATATTTTACTTAGATGATTTATTATTTTTTTTTAAATAACATACAGAGTAACCTACCTCCAGCCTTTGTTTACAGATTTAACTACTTATGCTTTGAACAAGTGAACTTTCTTTTGCAGCCCTTCTTATCCCATCATCTGACTATCCTGAAGAATGGTTTTCTAAATTGGCAGTTTCTGGATAATTTCCAAGTCTATGAGATCTCCCTTGAGATGCAAAAACCTGTGCAAAACAGTCCAGATTTGGACGTATTTGTAGGTTATGTTTAGTTTGTTTGTTTTTTTTTTTTTTGCTATCATGCCGTGTGTTAGCCTACTTTCTCCATAGAATAGTCCACAGAAATTCATAGGCTTCTTTTTGGAACATGACTCTCCAACTTGACCCGTCATGAAAATCCTTAAGGAGCTTATTAGAAATAAATTCCTGAGCCCGATGAGACATACATTCAATCATCATCTCTAGGATGGGTCTTGGGGAGCTACAGCTTTATCAAGCTCTCCAGGTGATTCTAACGATGGATCAGGTTTAGAAACCATAGTCCTAAAAGAACAAGTTAGATTATTTTCTTTCAAACGTGCTGTCTTGCACTTGTCCCTATGGAGACTCATCTACAATTTTTTCTGCCGCTCACCCTGCACTGAGAGAACTTTATGTGGTATATTTCCTTTGTAAATTCTGTTTGTCACTGTGTATTCTCTACCTTACATTACAAAAGCAGTCCCTGGTGAAAGGAAATCCTGCCGACAGACCTCTTCTCTTCCTTGAGGTAAGCCCATTTATCCCTGCTCTTTGTTAGAGCTCTAAGTACTGAATTATTGACAAAACAATCACCAGGTGGCTAAGTTCAATGGGGAAAAGCATTACCATGTTCCATGGGCAAAAACACAGAATAGAGTTTAGTTACTTGTATTCTTCAAATTAGTTGAAAATTTATGCAAAAATTCCACTTTTTTTTTTTTTTTTGGTGGAGGGGACGGAGTCTCGCTCTGTCACCCAGGCTGCAGTGCAGTGGCACAATCTTGGCTCACTGCAACCTCCGCCCCCCCAGGTTAAGCAATTCTCTGCAGCCTCCCAAGTAGCTGGGATTACAGGTGCATGCCACCACGCCCAGCTAATTTTTGTATTTTTAGTAGAGATGGGGTTTCATCATCGTGGCCAGGCTAGTCTTGAACTCCTGACCCTGTGATCCACCCCACTCAGCCTCCCAAAGTGCTAGGATTACAGGCTTGAGCCACCGTGCCCAGCCCAAAACTCCACTTTCTGAGATACACAAAATAATCCACCCTCCAGATAAGGGAGAAAAAGAATGACTGATCCTGGACCATTCTCTGGTTTGAATATTTTAAGGAAATCCTCATCTTGACAACTAGGTTAGATCATCTGCAATTGATTAGTAAGAAATCAATTTGCCTTGGGATATCTGTTTAGAGATTATTCTCCTTAAGATAGATCTTGTGATCTGACTCATTCTGGAAGGACTCTGTCCATTCTCCATCTTTGTAACCACCACACCTCATCACAGCTGTTTTCTTCCTTCTTTTGAATCCACAAATGCAACTGAACCCCTGTTTTTTCAGTAGCCACAACACCAGTTGCAGAAATGCCATTGTCCTGTGGCCAGCACCATTTACTGGTCTCAATGGTTGTGGCGTTTTTAGTAGCAGTGAGGGGAGAAGAAGTGGGAGTTTAGTGTTCACCAAGGCATTGACCTGACTACACCGGGGCGCCTTTTTGGCCACTGGTCTGACTCAGGTTGGTGACTTACCTGACAAACACAGTTAACACTCGACGGTCATTCTCACTGGCACTTACTGTTCTCATCAGACAAGTCATACAACTGGGAGTTTGTGTGGATTTGTTCTTGTGGCCAGTCATGTGGAAGGCCTTCCAGAATATTAAATTAAGCAGACATTCTGTTCCTCTGCAGCTAATACACAGAGCACGGGGGCAACATGGCATATGCTTTGACAAGCTTAAAACCCTTGACAATAGTGAACAAATTTCCAGGAACAGAAAGTGACCTGTTGAATTTTCCTGGAACAATTTTAACACCTTAAGGAGAAAGAGGGTCATACCAAACTCAGCATGATTACGTGGACAATTTTTAATTAAGGAGAGAAGACACTGGAGATTTTGAAGTGAGAGAATTGAGTAAGAGGTGAAAGAATGGGACGACACAGGTGGTTTTCCTCCCCAAAGAAAGAATGGGTTGTGGGTACCTACAGATGCATGAGTACAAACATTAGACACGCTTAGTTCTTTTCTGAAGCTGAGTTCTCCAGAAGCAGACATCGAGACCTGGATTTATGTATAAATATTTTATGAAGGAAGTGTTTCTAGGAGAAACTGGTAAGAGAGTGAAAGACAATAAAAGAATGTGATTTGGGGCGGAGTCTTTATTTCAATCTGATGCTGCCAGGGAGCTTTGGAATGTAAACATTTCTTCACTCTGTCCCAACTCTTGGCAAGGAAACAGAGCTTCAGACTTCTGCCTTGTCAGTCACTGGCTCGGGGCTGCCTGGGCAGGGTGGGGGTGGGGAGCAAACTTTGGGTCTTTGGTAGAACAGTCAAAGGGGCTCAAGGGCAACCCTCTGAAGAGAATCGAAAGAATAGGTCATTAGAAGAAAGCACACAAATGCCTGTGAAGACGTCAAAGACATCCAAGAAGATCTGAGCAGACTGCAGACATTGTCTGCCATTGAGTAGTGCAGGAAAAACAGATTCCCTAGGCAGGAAAAGAGTCATTTATATGTCACACAATATTTTTTGAGCACCTATCATATATACCTCTCCCTATGCTAAGTGCTTGAATTTAAAGATGAATGGTTCTTTTCCTTGAATGTGTTAAGAACTATTCTTGACTTTCCTATCAAATGTTATGGGAATAGTCCCCAAAGCAAAGTTGATGGACTCAAGGACATTGAGGGTCACCCAACCTGGGACATATGAAGCATTTGGAAAATAGAATTGAGTCCATGAGGAAGTAAATCAATCAATATTTATTTGATGACTGAAAAGGCAGTTTTTTTAAAAATCCAAACACAAGGAATTAAATTTTTAAAATTGCTTCAATAATCCACAACATATTAACAGTATTTGTAACATATCGAACTTCATTTTACAATAAAAACCAAGCAGAGCATAGAATTTAGTTCAAGTTCTGGTTCTTGACTCCCACGAGGGGCATGGAAGAGCTAGCTCAGCTACCTAAGCTTGTGTCTCTGCCACTGTGGAGGGTAGCTGTAACCATTCCTAGGATAAGAGTAGAAATGAGGTTGGGTGCGGTGGCTTATGCCTGTAATCCCAGCACTTTGGGAGGCCGAGGTGGGTGGATTACCTGAAGTCAGGAATTTGAGACCAGCCTGGCCAACATGGTGAAACGAATTTTAGTCTCTACTAAAACTACACAAATTAGCCAGGTGTGGTGGCAGGTGCCTGTAATCCCAGCTACTCAGGAGGCTGAGGTAGGAGAATTGCTGGAATCCAGGAGGCAGAGGTTGTAGTGAGCCGAGATTGCCCCACTACACTCCAGCCTGGATGACAGAACAAGACTTCATCTCAAAAAAAAAAAAAGAAAAAAAGAGTAGAAATGAGAGATCCCGAGTAAACTACTAGCCGAAGTGGGAGGGTCATTTCTTCATTGATGAGTCAGCTATGAGTGGGTAAAAGGGAATATTTTTTTCTTTAGCTTCACCTGTTGTAATCAGAAGTCTCCGGGCTGCCTTGCTTTCTAATAGAAGTCGCATGTATTCCAAGAATCAATCTCTTTCAAACAT
>NW_012118932.1:4674217-4678791 GCF_000951035.1 Colobus angolensis palliatus
AATAAAAGACCATTTTACTGTCTATGTTTATTTTCTGGCCATTGCTAGTAATTCTATCTCATACTTAAAAAATTTATCACTTAGACAAGGGGGACATAAAGAACGATCTTCTCTGAGTGCCAAATATGTCCACAACGTCACTTTGCTTCCTGGGATCCTGTGACTCTGGTCGCTGTGCACACTGCGCTAGGCACTCTGGCTTCCTTCCTGGCCACCAGCTTCAGGATTTTGACACCTGATATTCCTTTTACTCAGAACCCTCTTTGCCCAGGTAGCCACGTGCCCTTAGCTCCTCACGTCTTTGTAGTCTCTCCCCTGATCACCTTGTTATTATTAATATTTTTACAAAGTATTTGTATCTTGATTCAATTAAATTAAAACAGACCTGCCAGGTATATTACATAACATTCACTATCTACATATGACTTAGGCAATGCAAAATAATTCTAGATATGTTGATTACTCAGCTATGAGTAAAACATGAATGGTATCAGAGATGCCCAGCAAATGCTCCTTTTCACATTGGGTGCCTCCGTTTCCATGGTATGGTTAGAGGGACAGCTACAAGCCATGACATGGATTCCTAGCAAACTTTTATGGGAGAAGGAGGGACAATGACAATCTAGCATAGATGAACAGTCTCCGAAATGCAAATAGAATACTTGACAGTTACGTTTTTTAAAAAGTTCTTCCATCGTGTTAATGACACAAAAATTATCTTTTTTGAAGACAACACCACCACATTTGTTTGGGTCTGTCGGAACAGGTCAGGGAATGCTTTTAAAATTGGTATAATTATTCCTAAAACAACAACGGGCTGTTGTTGTGGTGGCTCACGCCTGTAATCTCAGCACTTTGGGAGGCTGAGGTGGGCAGATCATTTGAGGTCAGGAGTTCGAAACCAGCCTGGCCAACATGATGAAACCCCCCATCTCTACTAAAAGTACAAAAATTAGCTGGGCCTGCTGGTGGGTGCCTGTAATCTCAGCTACTCGGGAGGCTAAGGCAGGAGAATCTCTTGAGCCTGGGAAGTGGAGGTTGCAGTGAGCAGAGATTGTGCCATTGCACTCCAGCCTGGGGGACAGGGCAATACTCTGTCTCAAATGAACAAACATGAAGAACTGCAGTTGTCTTTCTGTTTATTCTCATCAGCCACTTTCTCCTGTTTAGAAAGCACATCAAACTCTCCTGAACATCAAGTTGGACACTTGTGCCTGCTCAAGGCAATCAATGACTATTTCAGTCAGTAGTAACAGCCAAGTATCATCCTCTAACAGTTTTCATTCACAGCACATTTTCTTCCACAGTCAAAGTGCAAGGATACAGTAAGAGCCAATAAAATGACAAAAGATTTCATCACAAACAAATTAACTAACTCTGGAATGTATCACGTTATACCTATTTTCTAAAGAAAATATCAAATTCAGTGGTGTTGAAATTTGGGCTATATCCTTAATCCTCGGTCTTTCTAGCATCTCTTCCCTCCACTTACTTTGCTCATTTGGAAACTTTTGTAAACTCTAAAGAGAAAATGAAAAGAATCAAGTTATTAATTTGATTTACTTTTTAAAGCCTCTTTCTTCTTGGTTAGTGTAAATGATTGTGATGATGATTACTTCTCTCCTACTGAGTGTGGTGGGTGCTATCGTTGGCCTTTTATGAATATCATCTTAAATCTTTGTGTGACCGTATAGTTATTATTGACATTGTTAAGTACTAGAAACCGAAATTTCAGATTTTAAGTGATTTGTCTAGGATCATCAGTAAAGCAGGGATTAGAACTCAGATTTTTCTAATTCCAAAATGATTCCTACATTCTCTATCATAAGCCTATCTCCCTTCCTTCAGTTCTCATTGTCACCCCCAGTATGTTCATTGTCTGCAGGGATTTTATACATCTCTCACTGGCTAATCCTTTTGTCTTAGGTTTTTAGCAAAGTAAGTATTTTCATTCCTTGGTGGAGACATTTATGGATTGCATCCAAAATTATTTGTCTTTCTAGTTCACCAACTTCTTCCCCCTTCATTCCTCAAGTCTTGACGCACTCATATCTAGCTCAATAAACAAACACTAGGGAAAACCCCACAAGAACCAGATTAACAGACCAATCTTGCTCCTGAGAAGATTTTCTTTCTTTCCTTTGTTAGTCTAATAGGCAAAGTGTGTTAAGAGATTTTAAAAGCGCCCGAGAAGAGCAATCACCAGTCTTGACGATTCCAAGTTCACAGAAGCCCAAGGGATTTTTACATTTCTCCAAGGAGTTAGCCAGGAGAGATCCTCACTGGCTGAGTTTAGATGGAGGAGAACAGTAAGAAGGACCATCGGGCTTTGCTCAACCAGGGAGAGGAGGATGAACTGGTGAGTCTTCCCTTTATTTTACTAGTCTTCTCGAAGTGCCCAATGCTGTGAGTAGGGACTGCAGCTAAATTAGAAGATAGAGTGTAGCATTTGCGCTTCAGGCTTTAAGACCTTGAAAGGTTTCAGTCTGGTAAGGTTCCTTAAGAGCTGCAAAGCACCATTTTATTGTGGGGAAACCTGCAGGGGCTAAGAAACTTATGACCTCTGGATGATAGAATTCTTGCCATCTTCATACGCAATGAACCTGTGATGTTTCCTCAGACATTGACAGTATTTGTAGAGCCCCGTGTGGTGCTCAATGGGATGTCTCCTCCTTATTATCTGGGTTGCTATGTGATTGAACAAACTCTAGTGAAAACAAGAACTCCTCTTTTATTCTCATGCTTCGGGTATGTATGCATAACCTAGGCTTAGGGGGCTTTGGGCTGAAGTCATGCTTTTTATAAACGTGGAGAGAAGTTTTAAGCATCAACCACTAAAGAAGGAGTAGAATGTGGCCTGGGATTCTTAACACGTATTTTAAAAATTTCGCATGTCTCCAATTATTTCCCCACTGCTCTTTTCATCAAACACACACACACACACAGACACACACACACACACACACACACTTAAAAATAATTATTAAAAAGTTGAAAACTATAGTGTTGATTTGGTGCTGAAGTGTTTACATTTATGATTTTATATAATCCTCAGAACTCAGTGATGAAAGAACTAATCCGATTTTATTGAAAAGAAATCTGAGACCAGGGAGGTTAAATAACTTGCCCAAGGTCGTTAGCCTGCAAGAGACAGACTGGGAATCCAGCCCACTCCTTCTCCACATCCTGTTCTGTTCACCGTACAACAGGTAGCTCCAGTTAGACAGTGAAGAAAGGAGACAGAGACAGACGGGGGAAGGCTCAGAGTGAGGGCACATTTAGGGGCCCCAAAGAACTTGGAGAACATGGTTTGTAGATTAGAATGATGTCAGTTTCCTGGCTGGCCTCCTGGTTCCCTGTGAGTTCTGGGGCAAATCCGTACCGGCTCTCCCTCCACCTGTTCTTGTTTGCTAATTGAAGGAAACATGATTTCATCTACATCTGTGTTGTTCAGTAAGGCAGCCACGGGCCACATGTAGTTTCTGAGCACTGGAAAAGTAGCTAGTCCACACTCAAATATGCTTTATGTGTAAAATATGCACCAGATTTCGAAGAATTTAGTCAAAAAATAGTAAAGTATCTTATTAACAATTTTTATATTGTTAACACATTGAAATGACAATATTTTAGTTAGGTTAAGTAAAAATTTCACCTGCTTCTCTTTACATCTTTAATGTGGCTGCTAGGAAAGTTAATATTATGAAGGCAGCTCATATTTGTGGCTTGCATTATTGTACCACGCTAAGCTCGACGATAGCACAGCACTTTGAAATCTTCAGAATGAAGGCTTTTAAAGAACGAAAATCTATTCACCTGTATTCGCTACTGAACAATTCTGTTAGCTCTGATGTTTTCAACATGTAGATAAGAGTGTGGGAAAAAATTACATGGCTCTTTATTCTTCTCTAACTAATTGCTGTATTTGTAAAGTTTATAGCCTGATACTTTAATTCTCTCACTCACAGAAAGGACATTGGTATCACAGGATTCAATAATGAGCCAGGTGCCCCAGTTTTCTTCATTGTTGCAGGTGATCAAACACTTTTACAGATGCTCACCAGAAACCTCTATTAGGATCTGTAATAGAATTAAGTAAGTTGAGTAATAAGTTAAGTAAGCTTAACTCATTCTGGGGAAGGAGAGATGGCTGTAGATTTCTTTTTCGGAATTCTGGGGCATAGAGCACAGATGCAAATCCTACTCTGGTTGATCAGGTAATCCAGGGACTCAGGTAGGCCTGAGGGAGCTGGGATGACTGAACTGTGGAAGCTGTGGCTTAGCTCCAGGAAACTGCTGTCCTGATCTTGCAATTGCTGGTCTTTTAGAAGGAAGCCAGATGGGGAACAGCACGCACTGGGGTCTGTCAGAAGGTGGGAGGTGAGAGGAGGGAGAGCATCAGGAAGAATAGCTAATTGATGCTGGGCTTAACACCTGGGTGATAGGTCAATCTGTGCAGCAAACCACGAGGGCACACTTTTACCTGTGTAACAAACCTGCACATCCTGCACATGGACCCCTGAACTTAAAAGAAAAGTTGGAAGTTAAAAAAAAGAAAAGAGACCCCTGGCCAGGCA
>NW_012118932.1:4679065-4679915 GCF_000951035.1 Colobus angolensis palliatus
TGTGTGTGTGTGTGTGTGTGTGTGTGTGCAAATACATGCACAGATTATCTCCTGACCATTGTCTCATGGAACCTCCATAGGAAGGTTGGAATGTTCTCAATGACTGATAGGTATTGTTTTATCATTATACCCTGCTGGGAGGAAAAATAATCATGATGGCTCTCCTCAACCTGGTTTGTCTGGAGGCACACTGTGTGTGTGTCAGCCTCTGCTTCAGCAGCTACTCTGACCACAGGCTGCATTTGCCTTCTGAAGACGACTTTGATTCTGACCCCACTGGAGCCACAAGTGCTGCTTGATTCATACCAGTTGCAAAGCCCAACAGTTCCATCTGTGTTCCCCTTCTGCACAGACACCCACCAACAAAATGTCAAAATTACAAATCAGAGCAGCCCCAGAAGTCAAAATGGCTGCTTGGTGTGGACAAAACAGAACCGACAAAGGTGCATTTTGCTTCGAAGTAATTTTCTTCTGCTGAACAGTGGAGGAGCCCTGGACTCTGAGATAGCAAACCTGGGTTTTAGTCAAGGCTCTGCTGCTAGCCATGTGGTTGTGGACACCTCTTTGGCCTTGGCTCTTTAGCTAAGAACAATACCACTAGCTCTCCTGACTCACAAATTTTGTGAGGGTCACATGCGAGATATGGAAAGTGCTATAAAAAATAAGTAGTTCATTTATGTACAAGGAATCAAGAGTTACAAAGTGCAAAAATAATTAGAAAATGCAGGAATACATATATTAAGTGAGATTGGTGTTGAGGATATTTCCTTTTTTTCTGGTTAAAATGTAAAGAATGATCATTGTTTGAGGTTATCATTGAGAAAACAAGTAATATGTAATGAGTTGTTTT
>NW_012118932.1:4679965-4681068 GCF_000951035.1 Colobus angolensis palliatus
AGACAGTGGAGGCAAATAATGAACTCCTTCAATCAAACACCCATGGAGAGCCTAAGTGGATGGAGGGGCGATGCTGTGAGATTATGCAAGCACAGTCTTGGGTGATTCTGCTGAGCTCAGCATGGATATAAAGCTTTGCACTGACCTCTAGGGTTGAACCCTGTTATCGTTCCCATCTCCTGTTCTCATCCTGCTAGTGCTTACTGTCCCCGCTACGGTGCAGTGCTAGGTGCTTGCCACACAGGTTTTCATTTTACCCAAAACCTTACAACAGCCCTGCAATCAACATTCTCACTGTACAGGTCTTTATTGTTTATTCCAGCCTACTCCCATCCACTCCCCACCCTCCTCACTACTATCCAGCTATAATAGGCTCCTGTTCTTCACCTGCCTTTTTCCTAAAACTCTGCCCTGCCCAGGTGATTCCCTCAGCCTCTCCATTTGCAGTCCACTTTTCTTGTCTTCTCTAGCGGTCTCAGGACCCTTGGCTTCTCTAGGAGCCCACAGGAGCCTTCACAACACAAGACCCTAAATAAATTTGAAGCCTTCAGGTTATATAGCTCCATACTTAATGGAATGGGAATGGCTTCAGGCTGACCTGAGTTGAATTCTAGTTCTGTTAAGCAAGTTATTTGACCTCTCTAATACCTACCATTTGGGATTGTGGTGAAGATTAAATGAGGCAATACAGCTTTTCTAAACATGTCTTCTGCGGTAGGTATTATGTAAGAAGTTTCCCTGTTCTCCTTCCCCATTAGGTTTGAGAAATACTGTGTGAAACGGTTACGCAAATAACAGCAGGGCTTCTCACATCTTGAGTATATTGGTTTCGGTCTGCTTTGTGCTGCTGTAACAGAAGACCACAGACTGGGTGATTTACAAAGGAAATAAATGTATTTGTTTTGGTTCTGGAGGCGGGAAGTTCAAGGCTGAGGGGCCATTGCCTTGTGGGGGCCTTCTTGCTGAGTCATCCCATGGTGGAAGGTAAAAGGGCAAGAGAGCGTGAGAGAGCAGGAGAGTAAGAGGGGGCCCAACTTGCCTTTTTAATGAGCCCGCTTTGCAGTAACTAACCCACTAGGGTGAAAATAATGTTCACAAGGGCA
>NW_012118932.1:4681118-4683648 GCF_000951035.1 Colobus angolensis palliatus
GAGGCAGAGGTTGCAGTGAGCCGAGATCACGCCATTGCACTCCAGCCTGGGCAATAGAGTGAGACTCTATCTCAAAAAAAGAAGAAAAAGAAAAATCAGGAATTTTGAACATGTAGATTATTTTATATATGCAATGTAATGTATCTTACATACACAAGGTCATCCTCCAATAAAGAACTTCCCCCCAAAAAGACCACTCAAAGGATTAAAACTGAAAAGAAAAAATTGAAACTGAAAGTCAGCCCTGTTGGCTCTCTCCTGTTTTCAGTCAACCTGTATATTATCAGGTTGAATGAGGTAAAGGTAAGCTTATCGATCTTCAACTGACACCTAGCTATGAGGGAAGAACAACAATATAGGTGACAGAATCAAGATTCAAACATTTCTCTAGGCTGGATTGTAGGTGAGACATTGGCAAGACGCAATGTAACAGATACATTGTTGAGTTTTTGTTTAAGTTATTTTCAAAATACTAGGTGAGGGTATGAGTGACTTGGGTTTGGTAGTTGTACATGAGAAAGTAATTGAAGTGCTTTATTCAATGTGCTGAATTTTATTTGCCAATGTGATGTAAAGCTATAAAAAATTAGTCCTGGAATGCCTTAATAGAAGCCTGTTCTGCAGAATAGAAGAAATAAATAAAAGTTCTGCCATAATCTGTATTTTATTAGGAAAAATCTAGGAAGTTATATTTAAAACTTTTTTATTCTAAAACTCATAGAGAGAAATTTCAAGAAGTGAGTGTATTTGGAGGAATATCTGCATGTCACAAGTAAGAAGTGTTTAAAAGAATTTAGAAACAGTTTCCCAAAGAACCGTCATAATGTTTGTCTTCCAAGAGTTGACAGGCTGATGTGGAGAACAAAAGTAGGCGTTGGTAGATTCCAGCCATATTTATTCTCCTTATGGCAGAACTTCCTTTTATTTATTTATTTTTTTTGAGATGGAGTATTGCTCTGTTGCCCAGGCTGGAGTGAAGTGGCGCAATCTCAGCTCACTGCAACGTCTGCCTCCCAGGTTCAAGCAATTTTCCTGCCTCAGTCTACTGAGCAGTTGGGACTACAGGTGCATGCCACCACACCCAGCTAATTTTTGTATTTCTAGTAGAGACAGGTTCCACCATGTTGACCAGGCTGATCTCAATCCCCTGCCCTCGTGATCTGCCCGCCTCGGCCTCCCAAAGTGCTGCTTACAGGTGTGAGCCACCGCACCTGCCAGAACTTCCTAATCATCTGCGGTGGCAGAAACATAACATGACACCCCTGTGATCACCGTTCCGTTTGTATAATCCCCTCTAGCTCAGTGTGGGCAGAACCTGTAAATATGAGAAGCCAGGACTCCTGTTACTATATTATGTTCTATGGAAAAAGGGACTTCACAGGTGTAATCCACATGAACTCAACTGAGTTAATAAAAACGGAGATTGGGTATGCCTGACCTAATCAGGTGACTCATTAAAAGAGACTGGGCCTTTCAGGAAGTCAGAGATAGTTAAAGCACGAGAAAGGTCTGACGCAAGGGAGGTTCTGTGTTGCGTTTTTGAAGATGGAAGATGCTGTGTGGTAAGGAGTGGTTGCTAAGACTGAGAGTCGCTTCCAGCTGACTACCAGCAAGAGAATGGGAACCTCCATCTCCAGGCTGCAAGGAAGTGAATTCTGCCAACAACCATGTGAGTGTGAAGAGTTCTCTTAGCTCCAGAAAGAGCACAGCTCAGGTGACGCCTTGATTTTAGTCTTGTAAGACGCTCAGCATAGGACCCAGCTAGCTGAATACCCAACCCGTAAAAACTGTGAGATAATAAATCTGTGTTGTATTAAGACATTGAGTTTGCTCTGCAGCAACAGAAAACTAATACACCATCACAGCTCTCCAACAAGAGAGTATGCAGCCCTGTAAGGCAACGAAAGGCCCCTCTTAAGCAGACGCAGGTGCTCATCTGCGAAGAACGCTGTATAGCTGTTTTCTCCGAGAGAGAAATTTGAACCAAGTAATCTCTGAGACTCCCTCCCTGGTTAACAATGCTCTTATTTTACAAATGACTTTTAACAGAACTTGCCATGTTGTCCCGTGCCCTTGATCTAGGGCAAATTCTGTTTTCAGAAATTGTTCTTGCTAATCAGGCCAGGCATCTCATTAGCTTTTGACCCACAGTCGCTGCTCTCTGCTGTTGGCCTCACCAAACAAAGGTCCTTAGTTGCGCTTTTACTTGCAGGAGGACTATATGTTAGCACTCTTGTAATAGTAATGCCGGCTGAAATTATGGGAATACCTGTAGCCAACAGTGGGATATGTTCCTCTCTTTTGTGTTGGGTTTCAAATCACACTGCTAGATAGTGAAAGGTTTATCTTACTGCAGACTGAATGATTTAGTATTTATTTTGCACATATATTTCCAAGACTGTTTCTTTGTTCTACAAATAATTTATGAATATTAATACTTATTTTAGGAAATAACAATGCCTATTTCATAGGGTTGTTGTGAGAATTAAATAACACCTAAGTACTCAGAAGGATCTTATTGTCGAATAGA
>NW_012118932.1:4683988-4700087 GCF_000951035.1 Colobus angolensis palliatus
AAAAAAAAAAAAAAAAAAAAGACATATCGCTACACAAAAGGCACTCCATGGCATGAATGCAGGGCATAATATGAAACTATGATTAGCAATGCTTGGTCATTAGTTGCAACTAATTCAAATTACTACACATGGGCAAACCAAATAGTAATAGGAGATTGAAGAAAAACGACCATACTAACATGATCAGTGAACTAAGGACAGTATTATCTGAACATTAAAGAGAAGAACCTTGAGGTAGAGATCAGAAACAGAGTTCTGAGAATGTCCTCCCATCTGTAACATGTAAAGGAACCCCTTTGGGCAAGTCCAGATAGACAACAGAGGGCAGATGTTAATAAGGAATAGAAACTCGGTGCTGTGATTGTTGCCTAAAAAACACAAGCAGATAAAACATGAATTCTAGCCAGAGGAAGGACATTGAAATATAGTGTCCACAGGAAGGACATTGAAATATGTACACAGGACATTGGAAAGGAATGGACATTGAAAGGACATTGAAATATAATAGGAAAAGACATTGAAATATAATCTCCTTGACCGTGATTCAAGCATCTAGAAGCTTAGACCTACACAGAAAAATCTACCTTGCTGTAAGGCTGTTGTAATATTCTTGTCCATGGAAAAGCTTAACACATCTCAGCGGAACAAATAAACAAGCAAAAATTGGCATTGCCATTTGCAGGATGGAATTATTATAGTGCGAGTTGTTTATGTGATGTCTTGGATGAGTAAATAGATTAGTAACTTTGTGCTGTAAGAATCTTGGTTGAAGTGAGCGTGTTAGGAGCTATAACCCAAAATACCCATTCCAAAGACTCTGAATTGCATGCTGCTTTGCTTATGCATAGTGGGTGCTCAACAGATATTTTAGATGGCTAAACACATGAACAGTGAATGTAAGAATAAAAGGATTTACAAAAAACAAAGACGACCTTGTTCAGAATACCAGTTTTGCATTAATGCTAGTACTCTGGATACAAGGAAAATTCAGGTTAAAAGGCAGGAAGAGAACCCAGGCATTGCTTCTACAAGACAAAGAGAATCCCACCAAAAGAGAATTTGGGGAAGAAACCATGTTTAGATGGTGCTGCACTCTATAATTCTCTTTTCCTGAGGAATTTGGCCAATCTTAGTTGCACCTCTGATGGTAAGTGAAACAACTACCTATAAAGAAAATAAAAAATATAATTTAAAAAGTGCCTTTTATATGCTGTACTTAATGTATGTTCTCATTTAACTTTTATGAGGTAGCGACTCATATCCATTTTACAACTGAGTAAATGGAGGCTCAGTTAAGTAACATACACAAGGTCACATTATACAAACATCAAAGGTAAGGTGCTCTATTATGTTAATTAATTTTTTTCCTCCTGTATGAGTAAAGAATGATTGTACTGGGGGTGTGTGTGTGTGCACTTGTGTATATAGTTACCGCATCTAAGTAATCTGAGTCAATTTGCTGTTTATCCTCAAGCCCTTCTCTCGAGTTTCACATACATACTGCAAAAGTGAGCAGTTTTCTTTTTAGCTTTATTCTGACTTCAGTTTTGCCCACTTGTGCTCTTTGGGAAAAGCAAAAGCTCCATGGAAGCCATTGGATCAATCACTTTGAGGAATTCAACTATGGTTGTCATGTTTGGGGTCAGGTTCCAGCCCTTGCTGAGGTCTGAAGGGAGTGGGTGGATAAATGGCAGATAGCTGAAAGCACTCGGGGGCTGTAGGTAGGTGAAATAAGGCTTTATTCAGCAGTCCTCTCACCAGCAGCTCTCTTATACTGCTCTGTCTCGGCTCCTTAGTCTGATGGCTCCCACACGCAGCTGCGTGACTGGCTCTCCCTTGAGGGTCAGCAGCTTAACTCTTTCTTAGCACAAGCGGGCTGAGCTCTGTCCTGGCTGGCTCCCTTCTGTCTGTCTGCAAAAATGGACAGCTCTAGCTCTCTCTCTTTCTCTGGGCACGAGCGCATCTGTATCGTGTCAGCAAGGCAATTATACCTTTTTTTTTTTGAGACGGAGTCTCGCTCTGTCGCCCAAGCTGGAGTGCTGTGGCCGGATCTCAGCTCACTGCAAGCTCCGCCTCCCGGGTTCACGCCATTCTCCTGCCTCAGCCTCCTGAGTAGCTGGGACTACAGGCGCTGCCATCTCGCCCGGCTAGTTTTTTGTAGTTTTTAGTAGAGACGGGGTTTCACCGTGTTAGTCAGGATGGTCTCGATCTCCTGACCTCGTGATCCACCCGTCTCGGCCTCCCCAAGTGCTGGGATTACAGGCTTGAGCCACCGCGCCCGGCTGCAATTATACCTCTTACAGACAATAATGGTATAGGGCCAAGGGATGGCCTTCCCATGTTATGGCCACATGGCTCTGATAACAAGTGGAGTTACACGCCTGCACTGCAAACTCACTGAGTCACGCAGGATGTAAACATCCTACCTTGGCCTATCCTTGACCAGAACACAGCCATGTTCCTTACAATGGTGTTCACAGATAGTGTTTAGTTTTGCATATTGCTTGTGGTCAAACTATTTTACAATGACTCCATTGGGATTAGCCACTTTTATTACTGAAATTTTATCGAGTTGTTTGTTACACAAGATAATTTTTAACACATATTAAGTGCTCAAAATGTTTCAGGAACTGTGCTAAATGCATTGCATGCATTATCTTATTAGTTTCTAACAATAACCCTAGACAGTAGTGACTATTATTCTCATCTGTGGAGGAGGAAATTGAGGCAGCAGAAGTTGGTTGCCAAAGTCTTGTATGTGGTTACATGGTGGAGGTAGGATTTGAACTTGGTTTTCCCATGCTGTATCCTCAGCTTTTAACTGCTACACCAAACTACTTCTGATGCATTTTACAAGCAGCCACATTTTCCCATGAAAAATCTGAAGTTTAGCAAGTTTTAAATCACAGCTGGTAAACAGTGGAGCAAAGGACAGAAGCCAGAGCTTCTAGAAGGCAGTGGGGTGGGGTATAAAGAAAAGAGGTTCTGGTGTCAGACCTGGAAGGAAAGTCTGGCTCTAAGTTGTGATTTACAGCAATAACTTCTGTGAAAAAGCGCATGCATATTTCACTGTTATTCCTAATCCAGATTGCTTCCTTTGTATTCTGGGCCTAGAAAAAGACTTTTCGGGCTGTGGTACCTCTTTCAGAATTCTATAGGAAACAAAAATGTGAAGGAACACCACTGCTTAGACAGAATACAAATCAAGTCTGTGTGAAGATGGGCACAATTTCTGTGCTATTCAACTCAGCTAATAGGTGGCAGATCTGGGTTCCTGGCCTCATGGAACACAGGCTGTTTCTATTACCAGTCTTGATCCACTATATTGCAACTAAAAGCTGAAATAGTCATCTCTTTCCTCCTGTGACTGAACCTATTATAAAAATCACCTGTTATCATTGACTGAGCTGCTTTTTCTCTCAACACCTTACACTTCTCTTTAAGCCTCACTGCTTTTCCATGTGTATGCTATTAATATTCCTCTAAGTACAGAGATGGAAACTGAGACTTAGAGAAATTAAATCCTGAGCTCACAGGTAATAAGTGGCAAAACTCACAAGGAACCATGTATAATGGGTTTGAGCTTCAGACACTTCCATCCTATTTCCAGTATCTTTACATTAACAACACCTCTGGATACTGTTTATTTTCCTTTTATGATACAAACATTGCTCCTGGTTCTCTCCTCTACCCTGCATTTCTTAGTGGATTTTACTGGGGGGTGTGTAAATATTCAGAAAAAATCTGAGTGGCTCTGACTACATCAGAAGAATAATCATTTATACAATCTAATTTTCCTTTTGATTCGTTGGTCAAAATGAAAACATATACTGTATGACATAGTTTGGCTCTGTCCCCACCCAAATCTGATCTCGAATTGTAATCCCCACATGTCAAGGGAGGGACTGGGTGGGAGGTGATTGGATCATGGGCGTGGTTTCCCCCATGCTGTTCTTATGATAGTGGGTGAGTGCTCACGAGATCTGGTTGTTTGGTGTCTGGCACTTCCCTCTTTGCTCTTTCTCTCACCTGCTGCCATGTAAGACATGCCCTGCTTCCCCTTCCACCATGATTGTAAGTTTCCTAAGGCTTCCCCAACCCATGTGGAACTATGAGTAAATTAAACTTCTTTCCTTTATAAATTACCCAGTCACAGGTAGTGTCTTTATAGCACTGTGAGAATGGACTAATACACTGTAATAAACTCTAATCACACAAACATTAACAAGCTGATTGAAAGTATTTGATTAAAAGAATACCAGATAAAGCAGTGATTCTTCAAAAATCTCAAGTCCCATACCCAGCCACACACCTCTGGGAAAACTGAGAAATGATCTAGAAAGGAGTTTTGCCAAGATTTATGAGGCCAGTTTATCAAAGAAGCAAAAACATTGTTTCTATTCATCTTTGTTCAAGGAACCACACATTCCAGAAAGTTACTCTGACATTTACAAGCTTCTTTCTTCTTTCCTTCTCTTTTTTCTTTTTTATGATATAACATTTTTAAAATAAAAGAATGAAATCCTGTCATTTGCAAAAACATGGCTAGAACTGGAGGATATTATGTTGAGTGAAATATAAATATGTCAGGCCTACAAAGACAAATACTGCATGTTCTCACTAATACATGGAAGCTAGAAAAAAATTGAATTCATGGAGATAGAGAGTAGACTGTCAGTTACCAGAAGCTGAGAAGGGTAGGAGGCAGAAGGGAGATAAAAAGAGGATGGTTAAGGGTTCAAAATAACAAAAAGAATGAAATTAGAGTGTTTCTAACACAAAGAAATGATAAATGCTTGAGGGGATGGATACCCCAATTACCAAGATTTGATCATTGCACATTGTATGCTTGTATCGAAATACCACATGTACCCTGTAAAGGCTGGATAATACTCCATTGTGTATATGTAACATATACATTTCTTTATCTACTCATCCATGGATGGACACAGGTTGATTCCATATTTTGGCTACTGTGAATAGGACTATAATAAACGTAGGAGTGAAGATATCTCTTCAATATATTTATTTCCTTTCTTTTGGATATAGATCCAACAGTGAGATTGCTGGATCCTATGTTAATTCTATTTTCAGTTTTTTAAGGAACTTCCATACTGTTCTCCATAGTGACTGTACTGGTGGGAATGTAAATTTGGGTTCTTTCTATTTTTTTTCTTCCTCCTCTCCCTGTCTCTCCTTTCTGTGTTTTTATCTTCTTGCTAACTGAAAGAGAAAAAATTCTACTGACATTTTGATATTGAGGTATCCCCAGTCATATGCAGTGTCTTTCACAGAAACCTCCTCACCTATATTCACCTATATTCTTTATTAGGGATCTGATTTTACTTTTGCTTCATTGAAAGTCAGCTCTTACCAATCATCCACACCAAGAGGTGGTTACTGTCATCCCAGCTCAGCAAACCCTCTATTTGCCATATAAATTTCTTCTTTGGCCCTTTCTTCTTTCATTAATTTCTCAAATTGTGCTGCTGTTTTCTCTTTCCCAATCTATCCCAATTAAAGTAATTAAAGTACTTTCTGTCTGCTTGGAACAGAGTAATAAACTCACCTCACTTTTTCTTTCTTTTTTAACCCTCTGCTGACACGTGTAAGTAAAGTGGTGTCAATAAAGTACGGAGATCTTAAGTGTACAGTTCAATTACTTCTATCCTTAATCAATTTTGCTCATTTTTGAACTTCATATGAATAGAATAGAATAGTATTGCTTTATGGTACTCCATTTGCTCAATGTATCTGTGAAATTCATCCATGCTGATGTGTGCATCAGAGGTTCATTATGTTTTATTGCGTTGTATTATGTATTACATTGTACGAAAACACAAAATTATTTATCTTTCTCGTGTTTGTGGGCCTTCAGATTGTTTCCAGTTTCATGCTCTTATGCATAAAGTATATCTGAATCTTTTTACAAATATTTTGGGGGACATATACATTCATTTCTCTTGTGCAAAAATCTAAGAGCGGAGTTATTCACTCATAGTCATATCATTAACAACACAGTTTTTTAAAATGTATATACCCAGTTCACACTCTCAACATATGACAGTTCAGCTGCTTCCTACTTTACCAACACTTTATATGTTCAGTCTTTCTAATTTTAGCTATTCTGTGGTTATATCATTGTGTCATTGTGCAACTTCAGAGTAAGTTCTCAAATATGGTTGTGTAAATCTTCCAGCTTTATTTCATTTTAGGATTATTTTAGCTATTCTAGACTATGACATATCACTGTAGCTTTATTTTGTATTTCCTAATGATTTATGATATTGAACAGGTTGTTGAATATTATAATATCTTTAGAAATTCTCTTGTGTAAGATATCCAAGTCATTTGCCCATTTTTATTATATTTTTTAAATTGATTTGTAATAGGTTTTTATATATCTTAAATATGAGTTCTTTTCATATATAGATACAGACATTATCTATATGTACACCTGTCTCTCTGTCTAGCTATCTATCTTCTCCAGAGACTTTTTTTTGTGGGAGGAGACAGGTCTTGTTCTGTCACCCAGCCTGGAGTGCAGTGACACAAATACAACTCACTACAATCTTGAACTCCTGGGCTCTGGGTATCCTCCTGCCTCAGCCTTTTGAATAGCTGGGACTACAGGTGTGTGTCACTCTGCCTGGCTAATTTTTTCATTTTTAATTTTTGTCGAGATGTGGTCTCACTATGTTGCCCAAGTTAATCTTGAACTCCTGGGCTCAAATGATCCTCCCATCTTGGCCTCCCAAAGTGCCAGGATTACAGTGTGAGCCACCATGCCTGGCCTCTTCAGAGATCTTTTAATCAACTGGACCTTTTAATTTTCTTTATTTTTAAAATTCATTTCTATATATTTTTAGAAAACTTAGAGACAGTAGAGACAGGGTCTCACTGTTGCCCAGGCTGAGTGGAAGTGGCGCAATTACGGCTCACCAAAGCCCTGAACTCCTGGGCTCAAGCGACCCTCCCACCTCTGCCTCCTGAGGAACTGGAACAACAGGTGTGCACCACCACTGCTGTCTAATTAAAAAAAAAATGAGAGACGGCGTCTTTCTATGTTGCTCAGACTGTTCTTGAACTCCTGGACTCAAGCAGTCCTCCAGCCTCAGCTTCCCAAAGTGCTAGGATTACAGGTGTAAGCCACTGAGCCCAGCCAGAAGGTTTTAATTTTAACAAAGTCAAATACATTTGCTTTGTCTTTTTTTTTTTTTTCTGTTTAAGAAACATTTGCCTACTTGAGGTTCATAAAATAATTCATCCTATGATTTCTTTCAGATGATTTATTGTTTCAGTTGTCACATTTACATATTTGTGCCATCTCAGATGAATTTTTGTATATGGTATAAATCAGTGGGGTGGGGCAGGGCGGGGGTGTTGTACTCATTTATTTTCCAGCAATGTTCGTTCTGCTCTGGCACTATTTGTTGAGCAAATCACCCTTTCCCCCACAGATTGCAGTGGCTCCTTTCTTGCAAGTGAAGAAATCTGTTTGAGTCTCTTTTTGGGCTTTGTTTTGTTGCTGTTTTTGTTTATACTTGTGTGTATACCTCATTTTTCTTAATTACTGTGGCACTGTGGTAAGCCTTCACTTCTGGTGCTGTAATTCTTCCACATTTATTCGTTTCAAAAATTGTCTTGACTATCCTACATCCTTTGCATTTCCATTCCAATTTTAGAATCAAGTTGTCAATTACCACACACACACACAAAAGTCTGAAGAGATTTTAAATTGGATTACTAATGGCTAATCCCCAAACTTAATACAGCTCTTCATTTATTTAGGTCTTTACTTTCTCTTGGTGATCATATGCACTTTTCAGTTTAGATGTCTTGTACAACTTTGTTAGAATTATTATAAGGTAATTGATTTCTTTCTTTGAAGGTATTATAAGTGGTATTTAGTTAATTTTCAAATTGTTTGTTACTAATGTATACAAATACAATTGGTTTTCCTATATTGACCTAGTGTCCAGCAATCTGAATAAATTCACTTATTAACTCTTATACTTTGTATATTCTTTTGGATATTTTTATGTATATAGCCACGTTATCTGCACATAGAGTTTAGTTTTTGTTTTCAGTTGTTATTTCCTTTCCTTTCCCTTCCTTCCTTCCTCTCTCCCTCCCTCCCTCCCTCCGTGTCTCTCTCTCTCTCTCTCTCTCTCTCTCTCTCTCTCTTTTCTTTCTTGCATTGTACTGGTTAAGACTACTAATACTATACAGATAAATATGAGTAGTGATCATTGACAATCTCATTTTGGTTGTGGCAGTGGGAAAATAGTCAATATTTCATCATTACACATGATATTGCTTACAGATGTCATCTGTTTTTAATTTGTTGAGAATTTTTTAAATCATGTATTGGTGTAGAACTGTATAAGTCTTTTTCTCTGTCTATTGAGATGGCCTTCTGAGTTTCCTTCTGAATATTGAAGTACATGGAATGGCAAAGTACACTGATTTTTAAATCCTTGCATTTCTAGGACAAACATTATTTGGTAGTGATGTAATAAACTTTTAATATATCACTGATTTAGTTAGATAATCTATTTTAGAATTATTTTATCTATGTTCATGACAGGGCTTAGCCTGTAATTTTCCTTGCTTGCCACATATTTATCCGAGTTTGGTGTCTGAGCATGCTATAGCTTCATAAAACAAACTGGGGGAATTTTCATCTCTTCTACTTATAAAGAGGTTTATAAAATAATAGTTTCATTTCTATCGTAAATATTTCAAAGGAACCACAAGTTCTCTGGGCTTGAAGATTTCTTTGCAGGCAGCTTTTAAAATGCACATTAATTTTCTGTAATAAACATAAAATATTCGTATTTATTGATGAGTTTATCAATGTTATTAATCTTTTCAGGGTACCCATTTGACTTTGCTGTTTTTCTCTATTGTGTTGTATTTCTACTTTCTGTCTTATTTCTGCACTCATCTTTATAATTTTTTCCTTTTAGGGGGTTTAATTTGCTTTTTTTCTATAACTTCTTGAGTTGGAAGCTTAGTTTATTGATTTCAAACTTTTTTTCTTTACTAAGATATACATCTAAAGCTGTAAATTTCTCTGTAAGAATTGTCTTAATTCCATTCCATGAATTTTTATTTCTCAATTTTCATTTTCATTCAGTTCAAAAGATTTCATAATGTTTATTGTAATTTTTTATTTGACTTACATGTATTATTTCAAAATATGTTGTTTACTTTCCAAATATTTGGGGATTTTTAAGTTATTCTGTTTTTAATTTCTAGTTTAATTATAATGTCATCATACTTTATGTCTGAGCATATGCTCAATGTAGGTATTTTATGTGTACTTGAAAAATATTTGAATTCTGCAGTTGTTGGCTGTAATTTTCTCTATTTGTCAATTAGATCAATGTAGCTAGTGGAGTTGTTCAGACTTCCTGTATTCCTACTGAATGTTTTGTCTGCTTATTCTGTTGGTTTTTGAGAGGGGGTTGCGCTAAAATCTCCAATGATGAGAGTAGATTTACATTCTACCAATTTTGCTTTATACATTTTAAAACTATATTTTTTAGAGTGCAAAAATTTGGGATTGTTATGTTCTCCTGTTGAATTGATCTTTTAGCTTATGAAATATCTTTTCTCTCATAGTATTTTTTCCTTAACTATCCTGAAAGAAATATAATTTGTGTGATAGTAATACAGCAATATCAGCTTTCTTCTACTTTTCACATAGTATATTTTCCCCTTCTTTTCCTTTTTAATGTATCCACTTCTTTATGTTTAAAGTGTGTCTCTTGTAAATAGCATACAATAGGCCTTTTATTATCTAGTCTCATAATCTTTGCTTTTAATCCTAGTATTAAGGCCATATGCATTTAATGTATTTACTAATATAGTTAGGTTAAATTTCATAATGTTGCTACTTGTTTTCCATTTATTTTGCTTGTTCTTTGTTCTTGTCTCCATTTGACACTAGATCACAGTATGCCCCAGGTTTCTACATTAGCATTACATATTTTGTTGTTAACGGCTCTACCATAGTCCATTGGTTTGATGTTTCACAACTTACTGAACCATTAGCTATCATTTGGTTTTCCCAGTGATTTTGCTATTACAGATAATGCTGCACTGAACATTGTATATGCAAAACTTTCTCATTTAGATGTTATTTCATTAGGGCATATTTTCAAATGAAGAATTACTGATTCAAAGAGTAGAAATATCTTTACAATTCTTGATACAATTTGCTACCTTACTTTTCCTAAAAAGTTATTCCAGTTCACAAGGCTGTTGGCACTCTATAGGGGTAGTGCTTTCATTGCAGTCTTGCTAGCACTGTGAGCTTGTTTTTTAATTTAAAAACGTTGTATAGAAAAGAACTGAAGGGGTACCAGAATTATGATTTTCATTGCCATTACTGCATATAAATAAACAGAAAAAGAGAAAGTTATTTATGAATGAGCTCATTTCATCTACAAGCTAGACTAAAATTCCAAATTGCTCTGCTTCTATTTTTGCACACACTTTGACTTTGGCAGTAAGCCCCTGTAAATAACTCTTGGTAAAAGAATTATATTTATGACATAATATGTAAAGTGGCATATACGTTTTATTTGGTCCTAATAAAACTATAATTCACAAATAAAACTAAAGTAGGTTTATAGAATCAGGGGGAATGGAAAGAGAAAGAGGAGAACCAATTGAAAACATGCTTAACAGCAGAGTGAATGCATATTTCTCATTTAAACCTTATTTGAATAATCTCAAAATAGAGTGGCTGCCTCACTGAACTTAATGAACTTTTTTCTCAGATGGATGATAATGTTGAGGGTCAGTGGAAAAAATCTTAAGAGTTTTTTTATAGCATGATGTAAACTGCATAAAATGCAGGATATTCCCTCATCAAAAGTGCTCTAGACACTTAGTAAAAACTAAGTTTCTCAACATTATAGTCCTGTGATCTGGGCCTGAAAATTCAGAGTTCAGTCATATTTCTAAAAAGCACAAAAACAACAACAGCAGAACCTAAAATAATAGGATAATAGAGATATTATTCATAATCAGCATCCCTCAGGGGCTTCAAAATGCACTGAAAATTTGGTTTTTCAAATTTAAAAAACAATGCTATGAAATGTCACTGTTGAAGCTGGGAACTAGGAATTGGCTTTGAATAAGCCAATCTATTGTTTGGCAATTTTTCCTTCTAGAATCAAATCTCAAATCTGTATTCAGTTTATGACAAATATCAACTCACCTACTAGTAAAAGTCCAAATATTTTAGCATATTACTACCAGGGTAAATAAATATAAGCTGCTTTTTGAAAGTCTTTCATGTCCACAGATAATTCCTTAAGTTATATCATCATACTGTTCTAGAAAATAGTACATTTATTCAAACTTTCAATCGTCCTCAATCATGTTATTATAAGACAAAGCTGAATAGATAAAGCTAGATGTATGAGTGTAGATTACATCTGTCATCATTTTATCATCTTCCTACAACAAATTCATATTATAATTTTTAAAATACCTAATACCTAAAGAAAATAAATCTGCCTCAAAACATGAAATATTTTATAAAAATCTGAGGTGACTCTTATTAATATATAGAAGAAACAAATCTATCTCTTCCATACTCTTTCCATTTAATGTTTTAGTTCCATATACCAGGGTAGTAAAATAAGTCCTTCCTTTTTGATTTGATCAGCGGACAGCTGTAAGCAGTCAACTTGATTTAACCACCTACAACCAGATTTCTCTCCCAAGCAATACTCCTTCATCTAAAGTTTGGTTTATTGAAAGAAAATAATATGTTTATGTGGAAAAAAAGAAAAATAGAGTGATCTTTTAAATTGATTCTCTAGGAGGTGTTTGGTTACCGGGACCACAATGTACGGAAAGCCCTCTGCCTTGTCGCATCCGTGCTGACCTGTGGGGTCCTTCTGCTGGTGTTCTACTGGAGACCTCAGTGGAGAGTGTGGGCCAACTGCATCCCATGCCCCTTGCGAGAAGCAGACACTGTTTTGCTGAGGACAACAGTGCGTGCCCTTCTGTTTTCTCTTTCGAATGCCATGACCGTGTCTTCTGTATTGCCTCTGTGGCACAACTCTGTGGCTGGTATTGTATTTCAGAGGGTAGATTTCCTCTATTTAAAGAGTTTCCATAGATCAGAACAGGAGATGGCAACATTATCTCTGCAATCCATTTGCTATCTCTCATTTTGACCCAGGAATGAAGAGCATTTCTTCCACTTCAGCTTGGGGAAATTTCGACCACGTCAGGCTAACAGGGAGTGCTCTTAGCCATTACATGAGCAGTGGCTGTCAGTGTTACAGCTTTTAGAGACCATAACATGCGAATGGTCATTCAGTTTTTCAAAAATACGTATTTTGGAGGACATTACACATGTTAAACACCTAGATGTCACTTTAATATAGCTAGAAACCATTTTCTGGATAGAAAGCTTTCCTGGAAAATAGTATCTTTCCTTTTATTTTCTAGCACACTGGTTATCAAATTTTAGTGCATATCAGAATCATCTGGAGGGCTCATTGAAACAAGGGCTGCTGGCCCCACCCAGAGTTTTTAATTCAGTAGATCTGAAGTGGGGCTGAGAATTTGCATTTCTAGTAAGTTCTGAGATAAAGCTGATGCTCTTATTTGGGTCAAAGTTTTGTACCAAAGTTTGAAAACCGCTTGTTTAGCACTTGGTAGGTATTTGGTTGATTGAGCACCTTGTTGAATAACACTTGAGAATTTCACGAACTGGATTGTTTTTTCCAGGACAAATTTCAAAGATATATGAGGAAGAAGGTATTCTGCCTCTACTTATCCACACTGAAGTTTCCTGTAAGCAAGAAGTGGGAAGAATCCCTAGTGGCTGACGGCCATTCTATCATAAACCAAGCCTTAATAAAGCCAGAATTAAAAGTAAGTTACTTGAAGAGTACAGTGTTAGCATGTTTGCAGAGAAAGTACAACTGTTTATTAAATGAAAATTTCGAATATCACAGTTTTGGAATGGGAATGACAGGTAGGTATCAAAGAAAGTGAGACTGGCTGGGCATGGTGGTTCATGTCTGTAATCCCAGCACTTTTGGGAGGCCAATGTGGGTGGATCCCTTGAGCCCAGCCTGGGAAACATGGCAAAACCTCATCTCTATTAAAAATAAGAATAAAAAATTAGCTGAGTGTGGTGGCACATGCCTGTAGTCCCAGCTACTCAGGAGGTTGAGGCAGGAGGATTGATTGAGCCTGGGAGGTCAAGGCTACAGTGGGTGGTCATCATGCCACTGCACTCTAACCCGGGTGACAGAGTGAGACCCTGTCAGAAAGAAAGAAAGAAGAAAGAGGAAGGAAGGAAGGAAGGGAGGAAGGGAGGAAGGAAGGAAGGAAGGAAGGGAGAGAGATACCCACAAGGGGACCTGCATCCTGCATTGAACATCACTCCCCTCTCCCGATGAGCTTTATGTTATGAGTGACACCTGTTCTACCATATTTGTCATCCCAGCTGCGATGCATCCAAGTGCAGAAAATCAGGTATGTTTGGAACAACCTGGAGAAGCAGTTTCAGAAAGTTGGGTGAGTACAACGTTTTGTCACCCCTAAGTCAGGATATAGGGGAAAAACACTGATTTGTTGAGCGCTATGAACTGAAGTGTGGTTCCTATCGTGACTACCTCCTAGGTTGCTAGAAGACAGCAACTCCTGCTCTGACATCCATCAGACATTTGGACTGGGTCTGACCAGTGAAGAGCAAGAGGTCAGGTAGGACTCTTGCTATACGGCTTAAGAGTAAACTCTGCCAACAGAAAATGAAGTATCAAATCAGTTATCATCAGTGCATTGTTGGCATAATGCTTCATCAGCTCGATATAGTCCAAGTTCACCTACTGGCAGCAGAGATATTCTAAATTGTTCTCTTCTTAGGCAAACTTGTTTTTACAAAGACTAAAAGAACAGTGCAATCATATAAAATTTGATCTTTTATCTCAGGCTTGTATAGCAATCATCTTTGTGTTGTCTTTTTATTTTTCCTTTCTTAAAAAAAATCTTGAGTCATTCCCTACATGTCAGCTTAGTCATCCTCCAGATCCTCGGAGAGACAGAAAGACAATACTATGATTGCATTTTACTCTGAAGAAACAGCCCTGGAGATGAGGATTTTTGCCTGCTCAGTTAGTTGTGTTATTCACCACTATATCTGCAGCACCTAGAACAGTGCCCGATTCTCAGTAGGAGCTCAATAGCTATTTCCAGAGTAAATGAATATGCTTATATATTCATTGATTTTTTAACTAACAAATAGATACTTTGTAAGGAACTAAGGATCTAAAAATAAAGGTTTAGTCATTGTCCCAGAGACACTGACTAGTGAGAAAGAGAGCCAAAAATGTGTCACAATCATGAGATTGGTACCTATAGATGCGGGTAAATTAGGAAATACTTATGTTATTAACTCACAGATATACAGAGTTCCTGCTTTCTTCAGCTATTATTTGAAATGATGAATCCTGGCAAATCGGAAAAGGAAATCATTACAAGTCTTCCCAAGAATCTTATAATCACCTTTATTTCTCACCCATTTTTAGAGATAGTGTCTGCTTAACCTTTACAGTTAGCCAGAAACACCTATTCTCAAGCTAAGAAGTAATCTGATACTTTAAAATATAGGTTTTAAGCTCCACCCTCGTAATTCTGATAATTCTATAGGAGCAAGGGGTACTTAGAAGATACGCATTTTTAGCAAGCAACCCCCATAATTCTCATACACACCAATTCTAAGAGTTACTAATCTGTTGTTTATAAGTTTTTCCTCTGTCAGACACTATGAAAAATGAACCAGACATCTGGACTAGGACAATATTGCAAAATGCCTTAGAAATGGTATTATTGGTTGGGCGTGGCTCGTGCCTGTAAGCCCAGCACTTTGGGAAGCCAAGGCAGGCAGATCACAAAGTCAGGAGATCGAGACCACCCTGGTGAACATGGCAAAACCCTGTCTCTACTAAAAATACAAAAAATTAGCTGGGTGTAGTGGCCTGTGCCTGTAGTCCCAGCTACTCAGGAGGCTGAGGCAGGAGAATCGCTTGGACCTGGGAGGCAGAGGTTGCAGTGAACTGAGATCGTGCCACTGCACTCCAGCCTGGGCAACAGAGTGAGACTCAGTCACACACACAAAATAATAATAATAATAATAATAATAATAAAATCTGATCCACACAATATAGAACTTGACAATCTAATAAGCAAGACAAGAGTATCATTTTCCAAGTATGAAGAATGGAGCAGATAATCTACTTATAGTCCATATTTATGTTATTTGGGGGGCGAAAAGAATAAGTAGAATATGGAAGATTTTTTCATTTCATTTTTTAGGGTAAGACCAAGGCCTTTAAAAAATTAAGGGTGATGGATGGTTGAGTAATATCTTACCAATTTCCTAGTGAATTTGAGCTTGCTTTCATTAAAAAGCAAGTGCGTAAAGTGAGAAATGAAGGGGGATATACAAGAATGTCTGATGATGAAAAGCTACAGAATTTACATGCAAACTTTTTCTATGGGCTCCCTAGCAGCCAGGGAAAGAGAGAAAATGTAGATTTACATAGTCCTCACTTTTCAGTAGTGAAAGCATATCCGAACATTAGGAGAAATAACTTTACCCTGGAGAGAAATTGTGAGAAGGGATCCGGAAGTGAGCAAGTAAATTGTCCCAGGAGTTCCATGTTCCTTAGCTTCAGTTCCTTAGCTTAGTTCATGAACTGAACTCAAACTTCCATCTTAGTGCCTGTCCTAGACAGTTCAAAAGACACTCGAGGTAATTATTTTATATCACAAAAGTGAGCCCATATGGGAAAAAATAAAAATAAAAAGCCTACCTGATTCCTCAAGTAGAAAAGTAGTCTTCCTATTCAGATCGTTTATCAGTTAAGCATCTCTTTACCTTCTTTTTCACTCAGCCCACCCACCCTGCTTCTGTCCCTTTTGTTTAGGCTCCAGAAAACAAAAGGAATAAATGACTTCCTGGCAGCAGAAATGGAAGGACTCTCTCCCAGCCCCCCTGCACCACCATCCCCCCACATACACACACACACACACACACATACACACACACACA
>NW_012118932.1:4700137-4711704 GCF_000951035.1 Colobus angolensis palliatus
ACACACACACACATACACACACACATACACACACACATACACACACACACACACACACACACACACACTTGGGGTTAAGTTCAGACCGATCATCTTGCTGGTGACCTAGCTCTCAGGAAGAAAAGCAGCTTTGATAGACAGGGTTTGCTGGTTTCTATGGTAGGAATATTCCATCCATGGCCAATTTAAGCCACCAAGGTGGCATCAGTGAATGTGAAGCTGGGAAGACAGCTCCCCATTGGTTTAGTGATTTGCAAGGCCAAATTAATTCTCAATGTTTACCACAGCATTGACAGAAAAGGCATGCTTGTCAGCACCAGAGGAAAGGAATCTGAGTGACAGACAGCAAGAGAAGGTAGGTTTATCATTTATGCGTAGCTCCAAGCTGACAGAAACTGTTCCATGAGAACACAAAACATTAGGAGAGAGAGAAAGAAGAAGCAAAAAGAAGGTGAGAGAGAGAGAGAGGGATAGAGAGAGGGTGCTGTGAGACCCTACTCTCTTACTTCTCAGTCTTGGGGAAAGGAAAAGTTAGAAATGCTTGTATACCGTGACCTCGATCCCCTTTGAAACCACCTCTAGAAAATAGCCCTGTAGTAGATACTCAGCCGTGAGATCAGCATTTACAGAAGGATCAAGGAAGGAGTGGTTGGAGGCGAGGAAAGGGGCTTTGCTCATTCTTCTGGAGCCAATAACATAGTCTCAACTGTTAGAATTCAATTAGAAGTTAATGAGTTACTTAAAAATATAACATATATATATCCTTTCTTTAAAATTTAATATATAAGGTATTTAATAAAAATTAAATGAACTGAGATCATTTTGTTTTTCAATAAAGTGGAATGATCAGATCCATGGTTCTATGGATCTCGGCCCATTTAAAGTACAAAATCACTTAACTCTAATGCCTTATTTAGAGCAAAGCCCTACAGAGGGACCCGTAAACCGAAGTCCAGAATCTCCCTGGCGGTATCCTGCACTGGGTTTCTTTGTACCCCCATCTCTGCTCCTGATGTCCTCCTGGTCCATTTCCTTCTGCATCCCCATGCCTGGCAACGCTCAAGGCACTTCCCCAGAAAGACTGACTGGAAGCGCCTCGCTTAGCTCACGTGGGGGGCTTGAAATCCTCTCAGGGCCCAACTTCCCAGTTTTCCTGAGGCTATCTGAAAACATGCAGTTTAGGCAATGGAAGAAATGGGCAGGTCACAGACGAGGACCAATGTAAAAAACTGAAATAACTCTCATGTCATTTGTAGAATGGAGATACGGTCTCTGTATCGGTGTTTCCTTAAAGTACACGAGCAGGTTCAAAAGCTGTAATGAAATAGAGATGTTTTCCTTTGATAAAGCAATTTCTCAAAATATTCCCATCTTGTTTTTATTATTGTTTTTAACGGAAGGGCGCTAAGGTCAGCACTCTTGTTGTATGATACAACCACATCCACATCCCAGAAGCTGGATGCCATGTCCTATGCATCTGTGAAGAGCTCAGGTCTTCCTCCCTTTATAAAACGAGAGTGTTAGGGAAGTCAGGAACTCGCTAACAGAATCACACGGGAACATTCTCAACCTCCTCATGTCTGCTTCCTAAAAATTCCTAAGTTCCTGGAAGTGGGTTATGCCAGAATCTCCTGGCTTGACATTGTCTGTGTGGAAAACTATGGACATCCCTGCCTGCCGCAGACCCTGTTGGAAACTTATCAGAAGGGAAGCAGTGAGTAAAAAACAGGTGCAGTTTGACAAAGCCCCATCATAATTCTAACATGCCCTTCCTTCCTCCTTGAGGACTCCTTCAGTCTTTACCACCTGGAGCCTAAAGTGGCTACCACACAACACATTATGAACAATTACTTGGCCGGGTGTGGTGGCTCAAGCCTGTAATCCCAGCACTTTGGGAGGCCAAGACGGGCAGATCACGAGGTCAGGAGATCGAGACCATCCTGGCTAACCCAGTGAAACCCCGTCTCTACTAAAAATATAAAATTAGTTGGGAGTGGTGGCGGGCGCCTGTAGTCCCAGCTACTGGGGAGGCTGAGGCAGGAGAATGGCGTGAACCCAGGAGGCAGAGCTTGCAGTGAGCTGAGATCCAGCCACTGCACTCCAGCCCGGGAGACAGAGCGAGACTCCGTCTCAAAAACAAACAAAAAAACAAAAAAACAAACAAAAAATATTACTTGGCAAGTTAATTGAATGAATGAATGAATGCATAACAAATGAAAAGGGACATGGACCTCCTCCAAGAGAAAGTCCTCCTAGTCATCTGCATTTTGTTTTCCCAGAAATAAATTCTAACAGATTGACTGTTCTCTCAGGGTTGGAGGAAACCTCAATGATTCCTCAAGTTTAGCCCACGGTCCCTGCAGAAATCCCCTCCACAGGTTTCCTGCTGAGAAATTGTTCACCTTCTGGAGAGGGACCATCTACCTCCGAAGAAACTCTTCTAATGGATAGTTAGAACTATGAGGCAGGTCTGCTGAGTTTTATTTGGCCCAGGTGGTTCTGTGAAGCCACTGGGAACATTCTGGGAACAATTTTCCCTGCCAGCTGGTCAGAATGTCAGCTCGCTTGTTTCTTAGACCTTTCCTCATGTGAACCAGCTTCGAATCTTATATTTCTTCCTGTGGCTCAGCCATTGGTCAACATCCCTGAACATTCTGCTTGGCTTGTGCTGAAAATGAGATGGGTGCATGATCTCTAAACACACAATATTTTTTGGCAAGAAGCAGTAGAAGACATGAAGCAGCAAGGGGCATGCCAGGCTGTGATTTCAATATGGCTCAGATGAGTCATAAAGAGGATGATCTACGGGCAAATATTGATCCGCTGGATCCCCGTCCTCATGGGATCTCTTCTCTCTTAACGGTAATATTGCCAAACTTGGAGAGCCAAAGAGCATCAGACGCTAGGCTTGCTTTCTAAACTGCTTTCCATAGCCCGTGTACTGCCTTGAACCTCATTTATTAATTCTAATATTTAGGGAATATCCTCTAGGTCAGACACTGTGCCCCTAGATGTTAGATGTTTAGACAGGATTTAAAAATCTCTGTTTCTGGGCTGGGCACGGTGGCTCATGCCTGTAATCCCAGCATTTTGGGAAACCAAGTCAGGTGGATCACGAGGTCAGGGGTTTGAGACCAGCCTGGCCAACATGGTGAAAACCCGTCTCTACTAAAAATACAAAAGTTAGCCAGATGTGGTGGTGTGGGCCTGTAACCCCAGCTACTCAGGAGGCTGAGGCAGGAAAATCGCTTGAAACTGGGAGGCGGAAGTTGAAGTGAGCCTAGACTGTGCCAGTGCACTCCAGCCTGGGTGACAGAGCAAGACTCCGTCTCAAAAAGAGAAGAAAAAGAAAAAGAGAAAAAAAAAATCTGTTTCTGCCTTTAAAGGGACTCTAGGAAACTTGAGGGAAAAATACATGTAAATATACATTATAATTTAATGATGTAGGTGCTGTTGCTAAGTAAAGAAAGGTTGTTGGAAGGGAGAAAAATAGAGTTAATTGTGCTAGAGGCAGTAAGACTTCAAACATAGCTGCCATTTATTGAGAACTAAATGCTTTATGTCTTTTTCTCATATGCTACTGGCAGGATTTTCTTTTAAATTAGGATCTCCCTTTGTTGCCCAGGCTGGTCTCAAACTCCTGAGGTCAAACAGTTCTGCCTCAGCCTCCCAAATAGCTGGAACTACAGGTATGTGCCACACATTCAGCTTGATAGCAGTTTTATTAGATATGTTTTATAAAACCCCTTTTACAGACGAGAAGAGTGAAGCTGACCCCTCATTCAGCCGTCAATTCATTCATTCAACATATAATAGGCTGTGTTTTAGGCATTCGGAATATATCGATGTCCTCTGGAAGGGTACATTATAGTGGAGGATACAGTCTGGTTTTTTTGCACACTTACTAATATGTAAAACATAACATGTAATTTCAGGTAATTATATGCACTAGAATGAAACATGGCGGGATGAGGAGATGAAGAGAATCTGAATTGAGAGTCAGGGTAGTATTTTAAGTAGCATTGTTAGGGAAAGCCCGGTAAGGAGGTGCTATTTGAACAGAGAAAGAAAGAAATTCATTCACAAGGGAATACCCTTGTTTCATTCAGGGACTGAGCGAGTAACCCATACAAAGTTGTGGGGGGAATTAGTTCCAGGTGGAGGGAACAGCAAGCACAAAGTCTCAGCTAGATTCAAATCCAGGTCTATCTGATCCCACATTTCTCAACCATTAGGCTTGACTGTCAGATCTGGCTCTCAGAGGCTGAATAGACATTTATGAACTGAAGAATGTGGGAAGAGCATTCAAAGTAGAGACAGGGAGAGGGAAGGGAGGACCAACTTTGGCGTCCTAAGTTCTGACACTTTGCTTAACACCAGATCATTGCCCCAGATTGTGTAAAAGAGTCCTGAGTACTGAAATGGTTTGAGTTGTGGGCTCTTTCCAGTGTGAGGTGTAGGGACTTAAGAAGTCAAAGAGCATGATGGGCTGTTTGCCCTCTCTGATTCCCAACATCCTGGAACCTCAGTGTTTTCATGGCATGGAGTTAGAAGACTTTGGTTTGAGTCCTCTCTGTACTTTGCAAACTACAATTGTACTTGGAAAAAATATGGCTAAGAAGTTAGATAAACTTGGGCTCAGCTCTCTGTTATACCTCAGTGAGACCGAAGATCTCTCAGGTAGATTGTCCCCATTGATCCTTTCTGAGGCAGATTTGTGAAGCGGAGTCATAGACCATTGTGATTTGTGAAGTGGAGTCATAGACCATGCTACAAAGCCTACCTCTTTCTGGCTTTGTGATCCTGGGAAAGTTTCTTGCTTTATCTGAACTTGAGTTTTTATTACAATAGGTGCTAATATGAAATCTCATGGGAATAATGTGATGATTGAAGGAGTTAAAGCATATAAAAGGTTAAGTGCAGTTTCTGACACTGTCAACTCTGTTTAAAAGTTACATTGTAGGCTGGGTGTGGTGGCTCATGCCTGTAATCCCAGCACTTTGGGAGGCTGAGGCGGGTAGATCACCTGAGGTCAGGAGTTCAAGACCAGCCTGACCAACACGGAGAAACCGTCTGTACTAAAAATACAAAATTAGCCGGGTGTGATGGCACATGCCTGTAATCCCAGCTACTCATGAGGCTGAGGCAGGAGAATTGCTTGAACCTGAGCGGCGGAGGTTGCGGTGAACTGAGATTGTGCCATTGCACTCCAGCCTGGCCAACAAGAGTGAAACTCCATCTCAAAAAAAAAATAAAAAGTTACGTTGTCGCGATGAATACTAGATATGTGCACTTTTGGCTACATGCCACACTGAGTGATTTTTCCATTGGCAAAATAGGGATATTAGCCCTTTCCTTTGGACTATTGTGAGGATCAAATGAATCTTTTGTAAAAACTTTGTTAATGGTAAAATAGTATACAAATATGCATTCCTGTTGTAATGCACATATGTATTACACCTTGTGTATAATGTGCACATTTACCAAGTGTTAGCCATGAAGGCCATATCTTCCAGTTCATTTGCTCATTCACTTATGTATTCATTCAGTTCATATACTAAGGGCCTGTCCTAGGTGCTGGAGGTACCAAAGTCAGATAGATATGACTTGTAACATCAAGGGCAATCTAGAACGCCTGACAAGTCTAGGAACATCTGCATAGCTGTGTCTTTTCTGCTGCTTTTAGTATATAATAAAATTATTTTAAAAGTAACTCAAAATGAAAGTGTCTTTCCAACTTTTTTTTTTGAGTTGTACTACACTTAAGATATATTTGGGCCGGGCGCGGTGGCTCAAGCCTGTAATCCCAGCACTTTGGGAGGCCGAGACGGGCGGATCACGAGGTCAGGAGAAAGAGACCATCCTGGCGAACACGGTGAAACCCCGTCTCTACTTAAAAAAAAAAAAAAAATACAAAAAACTAGCCGGGCGAGGTGGCAGGTGCCTGTAGTCCCAGCTACTTGGGAGGCTGAGGCAGGAGAATGGCGTAAACCCGGGAGGCGGAGCTTGCCATGAGCTGAGATCTGGCCACTGCACTCCAGCCTGGGCCACAGAGCGAGACTCCGTCTCAAAAAAAAAAAAAAAAAAGATATATTTGTATCGAGGACTACAACTCTGTCCATCATGCACTGACTTTCATTTCAAAAATAGTAGTTTAGAATTAGGTTTCAAAAGAACTTGCATGTTATTTTTTAAATCAAAGTCACAAAATCTCCAAAGAGTAGAAAAATGACTTCTGTTTAGTTTGGCCTGTAGTCACTTATCACTGAACTTGTAGCTATGACACTAATGGATGCTCAATCTCCTGCAGAAGGTTGGTGTGTGGGCCGAACACCATTGAGGTGGAAATCCAACCCATATGGAAGCTGCTTGTTAAACAGGTAACTGTTTTCTTTTTCCTTTTTTTTTTTGAAAACATAAATTTCTGCCCCTTCTTTCTTCCTAGAAGGAACGCATAAATACTTTGATGTGAATGATGTCTTGTTTCATGCAACTTCTTTTTGTTACTGCTTATTTTAAACTCAGGTGTACTTTAAAATTGCTTTCCAGTGTGAGACAGATTCCTGCTTCATAATCTCCTGTTTGTTTTGTTTTGCTCTCTGAAGTTTGGATGGTGGTGGTGGTGGTGGTGGTGGTAGGGGGCGTGGTTAGTCCACTGGGTTGCTAGAACAAAATGTCATGCACTGGGTGGTTTAAACAACAAACATTTATTTTCCCACAGTTTTAGAGGCTGGGAAGTCCAAGATCAAGGTGCCTGCATATTCGGTTCCTGGTGAGGACCCATTTCTGGGCCTGCAGAGTATTGCGTTCTTTGTGTCTTCACATGGTGGAGAGAGAGCTCTGGTCTCTTCCCCTTCTCACCAGGACACTAATTCCATCGCGGAACCTCTACCTTCATGACCACATCTAAACCTAATTACCTCCCAAGGGACCCACCTCCCAATACCATCACATTGGAGGTTAGGGCTTCAACCTATGAATACAGGGGGGACACAAATGTTCAGTCCACAGCATGAGGCAATGTTATTATTTCTATAATTTTTGAAGATTTGAAATGTATTCTTTTGGTCTTTTTCAAATGGCTTTATTATTTTCATTTTCTTGAGAGTAAGTTCTCCCTTTGTTAGTGTTTTATTTTTGTTTTTATTTTTAGCAATAATATTTTCCTTGTGTACTTGGATTTTTTTTTTAACGCTTCCCTTAAGTGGGACACTTTCCTCATCAATTTTTCTCTTTCTCTCTGTGCTTTCTGTGCTTCTTTGATGGCTTTGTTTGCCTCCAGTTGGCCCCTATGTGGTCCCTGAAGGTTTGGGCACTTGTCTTTCAGGGATTTGTCACATGCATGTCCTTAGCCAGCTTGAGGCCTGGCCCCAGTTCACAGTTGTACCATGGGTTCTCTTCTCTCTCATTCCACCCTTGGGTGGAAAGCCCTCATTGATTATGACTTTGCTCAGCCTCTATTCTGGAACAGGAAGCCCGTGGCTACCCTTGTTTTCCACCATAAGCCTCATTTCTATCCTCTGCCACCTGAGGAACACGTTCTGTCTCTATTCCTCTGAGAAAGGCGCTCCTAGATTTTGCTGTCTAGTCTTTGTCTGGAACCCATTAGTCTGATGATGTGAGTCCCCACTCAATGCTGCATGTTTCCAGTCTATTTCTAACCCATAAAGATGGCCATTTTGTTTTGGAGCATGGACGTATCTTTTTAATATTAAAAAATTATTTACCATTATTCTGTGTCTGGAGCAGAAAACAGGTTGCTTTTTTTAGCTTTATTTTTTAGACTAGTTTTCAGTTCACAGCAAAATTTGGTGGAACATACAAAGATTTCCCATATACATCCTGCCTCGACATATGTATAGCTTCCCTAACTATCAAAAAATAGGCACCTTTTTAAACTTCAAGTACATTTTCAAATTGCCAAATATTCTCCAGGGGTCAATGTGTTCTATTTTGAAAGGAGTGCTAGTATTTTCTGGCACCTATTTACTAGCCCTTTAGTAGAAAGAAAAAAACCAAGTACAACTATTTCTTTACATTTGGTTTCAAAAGAATATTAAATAGAGAACCGAATTAATTAGGATAGTGTTGTTTCTTCTGTAACAAGTATTTCACCAGTTTTCTACTGGATTTGTTTAACTTCAAGGTCATATTATCATTTGTACATAACCTACAATTAAAGCACTTTATAATAAGCAAACAAAAAAGTTGTAATTTGTAAATAAAGCAGTGGGGATTGAAATAATAAGAAATATTAAGGAACAAAATCTTTTTTAATGGACAAAATATATCCAACCCTTAAGATACAACGTACTAACTTATTTACCATGTGTCAGTTCACTTTTAAGACTAAATTAGAATTGTATTTAGTACATAAGGAAATTACAGAAAACAGAGGTAAGGGAGATTAGCACTGGTTTTAACCAATATTTCATCCAGTTCATAATGATTAGAAAGAACAGTTTCTCAGAAAAATAATCCTTGCTTTGCTCTGACGGGCTCTTCAATCCACTTTCTGCATGTATATCCTGTGACTTTTCGCTGGCTTCTCAGGTTTGCCCTCTCTGCTCTCACTATTAGCATGAGTTAGCAGGACCCAAATGGGAAAAATTGAGGGAACAAGAAAAGTTGAAGATATTCTCATGAGACCAAAAATATACACGTGTGACTGACCAGCTTTCAGGTTGGTCATACTTTCTGCTCATGATTTGCCCTGCAGCCTGGGCAAGACATTTCTCTCCAGTCTTCCTCCTTGTTCAAGAGAAGGACTTGACTGACTCTCATGTGACCTTGCTAAGACCTGTGGCATGAAAGATGCTATTTTTAAATGACCTAAAAAGAAAAGTAGAATCTTTCATTTTCATTACACAACTTGACTAAATCTGCAGCATGTGATTATGTGAAAAATAAAACTGCAGTTAAACTGTTCCAAATGGAAGTACATTTTTAAAAGAGCCTGAATCACGTACCTCCCCCATTATGAGTAAATCTGTTTAAGAAGGTGAATTGTTAAATTTTGTTATTGGTAAAATATTTTTGAAATTCAAAATGAATAAGAATGATCAATTTGTGGGCATGGCTCTGAATGCATAAAATAATTTTGCTTCCACCATATCACATTCTATGTGTCTGATATTTTCTCAACCCAAATCAATAGAGATCTAAGTGAATTCTTAAATATTAGAGGTTTGTGCATGTTGTAAAAAAAATGAGAAAAAATTAGATAATGAAATGACATCTTCTTGATTACTACTGAGGTTCATGCAAGTGACCCAAATGCGATTTTTGTACCCGCAGGTTTTAAATCCATTCTATGTGTTCCAAGCCTTCACCCTAACTTTGTGGCTGTCTCAAGGTTACATAGAATACTCTGTGGCCATCATCATTTTGACAGTTATCTCCGTTGTCTTAAGCGTGTATGATTTGCGACAGGTAAGCCCTGAAATCACAGCTGGATTCTATTTAGCTTCTAGCTAAAGAAGTAAAGCCCATGGTGTTTCTACTGAGAGCCAGCAGTGCTTTGTCAACCATAAGTCATAAAGCAAAAAGTGAGGGCTTACCAAGTGTGGGATCACAGAAGGAGCACTTTGGGACTACCAGGGAGAATTAAATGTCTTTGCAAACTCCGGTTATCATCTGAAGCCTTCATTGAATGCTTTGCTTGGAAGGACTCTGAGGCTGTATTTGAGTATGGTGGGAAAGAATGCTGTGATGGATGAAAGATACCAGTCATAGTTTTAGGAGAATGAAGGTTTAACATCTCAACTGTGTGCATTAATCAAGATATTATACCCCTTAGAACTTTTCCATATATTTCCCCGGACTTAAATATTGTGTTTGTTCTATAGGTTTCCTATTTAATTGTCTTTGAAAAATTTTAGTCTCCCTCTTAGAAGTCCTTTATAAATGCCTATGTCTTCATTTGATATTTGAATATACCTTTAAGGAAATCCAAAAGAAATACAGAAATTCCTGTGTGGGAGTTAGGGGATGGGTTGTAGAAAAAGTTAGGTTTGATTCTATACTCAGTAAGACAGTGTTTCAGTAAGAGAATTCCCTGACATTTTTGAGCTTCTGACTAATTTTATTAAATCAAAATATCCAGGGTTGGAATCTTCATTTCTAAAAGTTTTATAACTAATGATTGTTATGCATTCTAAAAGCTTAACAATGATTATTATAAGGGAACCCACTGAAGGATAAATTCAAACACCAAGATTCCAGATGTATGTATTTATTTATTAATGCCATCATTATATTTTTCACTCATTTTACTCTATGAAGTGCACATACATATATATACCAACTTATATGGAGATTTATGTCTTTGTTAATTTTTAAAATTAAAATAGGATCTTACTATGCATATTAATCTGTAACTTTCATTTTTCACTTTATATATAATGGCAATTCACCAAGTAAATAAATAATTATAATTCATGTTTTTAAAATAATACTATACTATTTCATGATAATCATAATTTATTTCACTGTTCTGTTACTTGTTGAAAGTAATTTCCCCTCAGTCGTTTGCCACCACAAATAATGTTGAATTAAAAGTCACTACTACAGTATGGGCATGTTCTTACATATTAGTGTTTGCATTTTTTTAGCATAGCAACCAAAAGCCAGGTTTCTGAATCAAGGCATATGTATATTTTGAATTTTAATAGATGTTGCTATATTATTTTCCACAAATGAAAGAATTTTTTTAAATCAGAAACATACAAGAGTATTTATTTCCCCCAGATTCATCAGTTTCTGGAGTTATACTGATATTTAAAATTTTTTAAATCTAACATATTTAAAAACTAGGTCTCATTGATGTTTTAATGTACATTTTCCTGATTGCTGGTGAGACTAGACACTTTTTTTGTCTAAGAGTGTTTTGCATTTTCATTTTATATTAAGGGCCTCTTTATGTTCATCATATATGTGAAAAAGTTTTACTTTTTAGTCTATTTCTCTAGACTTTGACTTTAGCTATGGATGAAAATTTACGTAGAGTCAAATATATTTCTCTTTTCCTTTATGGTTTATTGTTTTGCTTATAAGATCTCCCCTTCCAAAGTTAGGTAATACCTGTTTTCTAATACTTGTAATTTGCTTATTTAAAAATCCTTCCTGGAATTTGAACATTCAGGTTCTGCATCTTAGCAAAATCTCTACATTCCTTTGTTCAAAACAGTGGCTAATACGGGAACTTTAGACTTGGTGGCGGTGTTGCAAAGGATTTCTTTAAAAAACAGAAAAGGAATTAGAGGACAAACACTAATCTCATTAGCAGCCATATTTATTAATAAAAGGGTACCTAACCCAACCTGTAAAGCACCTTGTAACACTCCACAAAATGAGCCAGTTTCCTGAAACTGTATATTTGCAATTTAAATCACAAGTACTCATTCATCAACATCTGTTTAGCACTTTACAGTTAACAGTAGGTACCTATATTCATAATGTATGTGTTTGTATGGGACATGGCAAATTATGAAACAAAACACGGCCGGGCGCGGTGGCTCAAGCCTGTAATCCCAGTGCTTTGGGAGGCCGAGACGGGCGGATCACGA
>NW_012118932.1:4711925-4729091 GCF_000951035.1 Colobus angolensis palliatus
AAAAAAAGAAACAAAACACACATGATTTCTGTAGCCTCCTGCTACCTGAAAGGGAGGGGCAGGGGTAATCCAGGAGGTGAAGGGACTTGTTCACACTCACCCAGTAACAGTGGCCGTAGACCTTAGCCCGAGGTTTTCTGATTCCAAGTCGAGTACTACACACTGTCCCATTGAGCACAATCTCAAAGTGACTCATGAATTTCCCTGCAGCAGTAGGATTTGGGGAAGGGCTTTGGCAGGATTGAAAGAAGGAACATCTATTGCTATCTCCATATCATTCTATTGAGCTACACTGAAGTTCATTATTTCACTGAATTAAAGACTTAGGTAAATGAACACAGGCTTTGGAAAATTGTAAGAGAGCAAGTGTTTGCAGGAGTAGAATAAGATGTTTTTCTGCATCCATCGTGGCCCTAAATTATGCTACACAAAGAAAGCTTACCTTTCCTAAGCCAAGAAACCCTCCTGCTTCAGTCCCTTTCTAACAAGTTTGGTGCAGGCATGAGTGCAAACCTTGGTACTCAACTGTATTTACATTGAACTGTACGTGCATACTGTATTGCTGAGCTCCACGGGTGGCTGCTAGAAATAGCACTGGGAGTATCTGGCCCACAGTGCTTTGCCTTCAGTTATGACAGAGCCAAACTCAAGAGGCACCTGAGTTAATACCCTCATTACTCATCTCTAGAGGAAATCCAGCCACAGCAAACACAAGGACACACAGCAACAGATGCTGAATAATAACAATATGCAAATTCATCTTGGAAACTGATCCTGGTACTGCAGAACAGGGACAGAAGAAACTAAAGGGGGCCTAATGAAAATCAGGCAACGAGCTTTGCAGTCATGGCAAGCACTGCAGCGTTTGCCTTCTCCTAGCTAGTTGGTTGCCATAGAAACCCGTGTTTGTAGATTTTCCGAGTACATTAACTCAAAGAGGAGCTAACATTATCCCACTCCAGTGTGGTTGGGAGAAGTAGAATAATTTGGTTCTAATAAATACATATTTGATAAGGACCTACTATGTGATAGGCTCTAGAGGAATCCACAGATGCATAATATACATGGTGCCTTTCTTCTCTCTACTGCCCAACTCACGAGGGAGGCCTGACAAGACAGCCTTTAGCTATAATGGAATGTGATCAGTACACTCACACAGGTGGAGAGAGCAGAACAATGAATTCTGCCTGAGGATTGTAGGGACTTGCGGAGTGGAGGTGACATTTGAGTAGGCCTTTATGTGAAGGATTAGAAAGTTTGCTAGTAGAAAACTGGAGTGGACATTCTAGGGACTTGCTTGAGCAGAGGCATGGAAGCATGACAGGTTACAGAGAACGCTAAGTCTAATAAACCAGCCCAGCTCTACAGCATAATGAGTTTTGGGAATTATAGTCAAGTATTATTAACTCATACTTCACTACTTCCAAATGTGTTGATTATCAGCCTCTCATACTAAGCTGAATTTATCATGGCATTATCTAAATGAGTTTGCAAAGCAAAAAAAAAAAAATTAAAGAAATCTAGAAGAAGGATTTTTATCTTCTTAAAGGAAAAAATGCTGTTTTTAAGCACTGGAAGAACAGATTCATCAACAGAAAAGGCTTTAGAGTCAGATGAACCTAGGTTTGATTTACTTAGTAAGTAAATGATGGTGAGAAAATTAATATTTTCTACCCCTTTTTTTGGTTTTTACATGTATGTTGGAGATAACAAAATAATCACAGAATTATTTTGAGAATTAAAAAATACTGTTGTTCAAGTGCCTACAACAATGCCTGGCACATAATAACTGCTTAATGTTTTAAACTATTTAAAAATAATAAGGATTTGAGCCATTTTATATACCATGTGTATTTCTTCTATGTTGCCTTGCAGGTTTTTTTTTTTTTTTTTTTGAGACGGAGTCTCGCTCTGTCACCCAGGCTGGTGTGCAGTGGCCGGATCTCAGCTCACTGCAAGCTCCGTCTCCCGGGTTCACGCCATTCTCCTGCCTCAGCCTCCGGAGTAGCTGGGACTACAGGTGCCTGCCACCTCGCCCAGCTAGTTTTTTTTTTTTTTTTTTTTGTATTTTTTAGTAGAGACAGGGTTTCACTATGTTAGCCAGGATGGTCTCGATCTCCTGACCTTGTGATCCACCCGTCTCGGCCTCCCAAAGTGCTGGGATTACAGGCTTGAGCCACCGCGCCTGGCCGCCTTGCAGGTTTTAAATAAATCTCTGACATGCAAAATAAATCAATGTCATATCATTTTAGAGCTTGAAGGTATAACTGGAAAGTGATCCAATTCAATGTTGTCTGTTTACAGAGAAAAAGACTAAATTCTAAGGCACAATTTCTTATATACGCACGTTACCTGACTGGTTAGGGGATGTGCCTGACCTACAACTCAGAAATCCTGACTGACCCCAGTGTTCTTTGCCACAGAACCACAGCTGACTTCCCCACTATTACGCATCATTAAAATGCATGCCCCAACCATTAAGCCTCAGGAAGTCACCTTAGAGCAATGAATGTGCACCAAACAGTACTATTGCTTCCTCCACTCAATTGGTCCAAATTACCAAAGTTTAACTTTTCATGCAAAACTGAAGTATATCATAAATTTTTCCATGTAAATATTAACACTGGGTTCATTATGTTTTCTCAAGGGGAAAGTTGTGTAATTATGTATAATGCTTGTCTTAGCCTAGTGACATTTATCACAGTAAATATCACCAACAGAACAGATCTAAACAAGGTAACAGCTAAAAGAAAAAAAGTTGTATATGTGAATTAGGCTAAGGTGAATTAAGAATTGCTGACAGTATTCAAACTCTCTTCTAGTTCGAGGCATCCGAGTCACTGACATCCAAACAGGAAGAGGCAGTACCTTCCAGGGCTGGCCCAGCATGGAACTTTCTCTCTCTGATGTTGCCCCAGCAGTCAGTCTGGGGAACTGTATGGATGAAATCATCTCTCACCTCTGCTTTTCTGTTCCCTGTGTTATCCTATAAGATGCTTTCTCCACTTCTCCAGGCTCCTTCCATTTTCTCCACTTTTCACAGTCCTAACTCAATAAACTGTCTCAAGCAAGTCTTTCCAGTTAACGTGCTCCCACAACTGTTTTTCCAACAAGTTTCCTATGAATCACTAACATTCATGAGCTCCTAGCATAGTACTGAGTACTACACAGAGGGCTCTATAAGAATAAAATCGCTTAACACTTAACCCTGTTATATTCTGTTATAATCTCCCCTTTCTGATGAGCCAAAAGGAGTTAAACAGGCTAAATAACTCATAAGCAGCAGCACAAGATTCACAGCTGAACAGCATAACTGCCATCTGCAGACTTAACCAATATGAAAATCCACAGTTCATAAAGGAGAGGGTGGCTGTCCCACATGCAATCAAAACACAACCTATGCATTCACAGACACGTTCGAGCAGAAAGCCACTTCCAGAGAACATTTAGCTTTGCTGTTTTACAGACAGGGAGACAGAAGCATAGAGAGGGAAGGAACCTGCTCACAGTCTCATTCTTCATCATTCTGATTGTGCATCTTCAAGAAATGTAGCTTTGGTTTGTTAAAGTGAACTAAATATGGCCTGAGAAGGACTCCGTACTTCTATATTCGAGTCCTTGTTGACCAACCTTAACCTAACTTAATAGTTAGACAAGATTGAAAACCTGACTTAGGAGTATGCGTCTGTAACAGTACCTGAGTCTTGGCCAATCTTCAGCGACTCCTACAGCAGCCATACTTCCACCACTCATACCCTGCTGAGTGCTCAAACTGTTCAAATGAGGCAAATGCCAACCTGTAACCAGCCCAGTTGTTTCTGTACCTCACTTCTGATTTCTGTAGTCATTTCCCTTCTTTGTTCTACAAATTTATTCTGACCTTCAGGCATCCCTGGAGTCTCTCTGAATCTGCTGTGGTTCTGGTGGCTGCCTGATTTGTGAATTACTTTTTTTTTCCCTCAATTAAACTCCTGTTAAATTTAATTTGGGTTAAGTTTCTTTTAACAGGTTCCTTAGCTTAGGTCCTTGAGGCAGTGGCTGTGCATTATTTTTTTTGGGAGTGAGATAGCATTAAACTAATGAGCATATTTGCTGCTGCACATAGCGGGTCAGATGAGGTAGGGGTTGGAGCAGGGAAGCTGAAGCATCAAAAGAAGTTGAGTCCTTTGCCCAGAGTCACTTTAGTTGTGACAGTTGGCTTGGTATTTACTGTGTTGAGAACATGTGGTTTTCAGAATATGAACTATCTAATATTTAAATGTTAACTTTTACTTGGTAGCAATCAGTTAAGCTGCATAACCTTGTGGAGGACCACAACAAAGTCCAGGTTACAATCATTGTAAAAGACAAAGGTAAGTGACGTGTTAGGCCATCTTCAGCATCTTAATATTTCACGGGGGAATTGGTCTCATTTGTCCTTAATTATTAGCCAAGGAGAAGAAGTCTTTTCTGACTGAACCCAGAACTGGGATGAGGGTAAGGCAAAGAAGGCCTCTAAGATAGAAAACTTAAAGAGGCAAGATCATGCCAATGCTGACCCCACAGCTGCAGGGCCCTGAGAACAAGTGCCTTATTAAATTTTGTACACTAGACATCTTGCTTGCCTTATCCTCACCCAAGCCCTTATTCAGTCATTCTTACCCAATGTCCGGGTTCCTTCAATTTCCCTCGCCCCTTCATCAGTCACTCATTTGAATAACACTAGGTAAACCTTCTTAGGGGTCCTTTATTTCCCAATCTAACTATCCCCAACAGACCCTGCATCACACAATTTGAACTGCCATCTGGAACCTAGGCCTGAATGGGGCTTTTAGATAGCTGTCTGGACACTTGGCATCTGCTGTGAGCTAGCCAGAGGTGGCGTGGCTGTGGCTTTTCGTAAGGAGTGAGGAGCCGCACCCTGGGACAGCAGAAGTTATTTGGGCAATTTACCTAAGGCCTCAATCCAAGAAGACAAAGTGTACCACAGGAATCAGAAACCCAGATGAGAGCAAACAGCAGGAAGTTGCACTTCTGCTTTGCCCAGTGTCCTTGTGTGTCTGCTGTGGGCAAAGCATACCAGGTACTAGGATCAAGATGGGATCTTGTTGCTTAGCTAATCCTTTTCTGAGTCCTAGGAACCAATTTCCTAATCCTGATTCTTTTGGAATTTTCAGTTGACTAAAAAGGGGCTTCAACAGTTGAACAGGTAGGGTAGCTCTTGGCCAACAGGTTGATAGGGATTCTTAGTTGCCTTCATTCTTAAGTAAAAACAGGAAAAGGTCAGCTATTCATGGAAACTTTGCTTTGGTGTAGGTTTGGAGGAGCTGGAATCCCGTCTCTTGGTTCCCAGAGACATTCTTCTTCTTCCAGGAAAATTTTCATTGCCATGTGATGCTATTTTGATTGATGGAAGCTGCGTGGTGAATGAAGGCATGCTTACAGGTAGGCAGTTGTCATGGAGCTTCCTCTTCTCTGTCTGATAGCGAATCAGATCAACATATCCTTACCTACCTTATACCAGACCCTTGCTAAGATATTCAGAGATAGATGAGGGAGACACAGCCAGCTTTTGCATTTATGTGGGGACACACACACGCGATATACACAAACAGGAAATGTTTAACAATATAAGAATTAAGTCACGGTAAATGTGAAACGAAAACAAATGTTTACTATGACATGTGATTAATTGACCAATGAGTGGGGTGAATAGGGTGCTTTGGGTTCAGAAGAGGATGCGAGCACTACACAGTTTGAAACACAATCTCTTCATAAATGTGAGAATGGTTTATACACATGTACAAAAGAGACACAGCCTTGAAAACCATGACTCCCACAGTTGAAGGGCAGAGAGGTTTTATCCAGCCCTGCACTCTACAGATAGAAAACTCCTGAGGCCAAGGTTTCACTGGAAAGGATTCCGAGTTGAACCTTCAGGCAAAGACAATCTCACATTTCTGTTCTTTAGATTTATATTCCTGTTGATCTCACTGAGCAGAAACTAATCTTCTAGTTATAGTTCAGGCAGTCCTAGTTCTCATTTGTACTTTGTTACAAAGTCTACTTGAATTTGTGTAATTAGTAAGACACTACTTATGAAATATTCTTTAGGCAAAAAATTAAAATACACAGCACATTGTCATGAGAGAAGAGACTACACAGCAACACAAAAACAGAAACTATTTGTCTTTCACGCTTATAGACTGTTTAGTTTTTCTGCTTCCGAATGGTATAAAGATAGGGAAAATGTTTTAACATGACCTAAATGTAGTAAGAGTTCATTATCTATCCCTAAATTGTTCAACACAAGCAGCTTTTCCATTAAAATTGGTCTGCTTAATTCAAAATTGAGATAAGAAAATGTAGTAAACATCAATATGTTCAGAATAATTACAAATACTCCTTTAATGTGTTGAAATGTGTCCTATAATGATAGTGATGAGGATTTGCATACTGATTGTATCTTTTACCCAGAATGTTGCCATAGTATCCAACCTAGAAACCTCAAGCCCAAGGAAAACTGTCCTTCTCACTCAAACACAGCAGCCACCTCACACCTCCCAGCAGCCGGACAATGAAGAATGGCTTCTCTCATTGGTAACAGAGACTGTGGCAGTGAGCAAACACAGGGAGGAAACACAGAAAGTCTCATTGCCCTTGGGCTGCCCTCTCTGCTTTCACTGTCAGGGGTGTACAGAACTTGCCTTGATTCCCAGGAAAACTCAGAGAGTTCCAGAGAAGTAGAAATGACAAACAACGCTGCCTTTCAACAAATGTGCAAAATGGACCCAAAATGGTCTTAAATGACAAGTGGCTTCTTCTAGTTTCCCTTTTTGGAAAAATGAAGTCATCAGCACTAATATCTGTGTAACTTAAGTACTGATAGAGGCCAGTTTCAGAGACAGACACATGAAGCAAAAATACATTATTTCTTTTTTGTTAACTTATTCAGAAAGATCTAAATCCCAGTATGGTCTAAATACTTTACTGCACAGCCTACATAGATCCTCCCACTCATGTACATATTTGTGGAAAGGATCTTGATTAAACAATCAGAGGATTAAGGTAAGATTCCTGAAACTGAAAATGTATTCCTAGGGAATTTGTCCACAAATATGACTCAGGTGTTTCTTCTTTATGTACGAAATGGTCCTTTGCATAGATAGAAGTCTTTATTTATGTAAGAATAAAAATATCATTCCTAGCATCTCTATAGCAACTTACATTTTATAAATAACTTTTATATCTCACTTCATCATGACATAAAACAAATTAGACTAGGAGCTGTTAGGATATCACAAATGAGGAGAGTGAGGTAAAAAGACCAGAGATACTCAGCTAGCAAGTGGAAGGATCAGAATTGGAGGTGGCATTTGCTCCCAAATATAAAGGACCATAGGCATGAGAAAGATAATTCTAAGCTGGATGAAGCTGCTTCACCTTCCTGCCTCATCACCTTTTCCTCTCTATTTGGTGTTCCCATCAATAGTACCCACTTTTTGGTAAGATCTTCTCCTCCTGGTCTACTTAGCCTTATGCTATTGTCATAAATTCAGCTGTGCAAGAAGTGTACCTTTATTTTACAACTACACTTAATTTTTATGTTGGCTCCAAATTTTACCATTCTTAAAAGTGTCCAGTGTGAATATCTAGTATGAGTCAGACAGTTGTCCCCATCAGTTAGGTGGTCTTCCTCACCCTTGTCTGACTGTCCTAAGATGTGGAGGACATCAGGGAGAGGGGTCCGATTGAGGGCAGCTCTTCTTCCTGCTGCTCCCACTCCACTCTGAGCTGTCTGAGGCCTGTTTCCCTGGACAGGGAGGCAGATCCTGGTGCTGTTTACGTTGTTTCCATGACCTTATTGCATGTTCCCATGTTCTACCATGGTGCACTCCTCTTCTCTCAGGGACACACAACGTCTGAGTCCCTTTGGATTCTCTTCCAACTCCTAGTACAAGGACTTTGGTTTATATAGAAATGCAGTAGAAGAAAGGCGTGGTGAGCAGAAAAACTTTGTTCTTAATCTCAGGTAGTCTCTACAATCCATGATCAAACTCATGAAGGACTTAAAAAACTCAAAAGCCAGTGATCAACTTCCCCGTCCTTCTCTTCTGCCATCTTTCCTGAAACAATGATCACCTTCAAAATCTAGCTCCTCTCAAATGGGAAGAGTCTGGAGACAACAGGGAATCTCATTGGGAGGGGTGTTTATTAATATTTAGAAATTATCTCTTAGCACTATAGCTTTTTTTCTTAGCTCTCATATGTATTAGACATTGTGCTGACATTTTACATATACTATTTCATTCAATCGGCAATTCTATTAGAATGGGCAAATCTGAGGCCCAGAAAGGGTAAGTAATTTGCCTAAGGTCACACAGCTTAAAAGTGGCACAACTAAGATTTGAATTTGTGAATTCACTCATTCTACAGATGTTTATTAGCTCCTACTATGGAGCAGGAACTCTACAGGTGACATAGAAGTGAACAAGGCAGCTAAGATTTCTGCCCTCGTGGAGCTGATATTCTAGTGACGGAGATAGAAAACATGAAAGTATACAAATGACGTGAAATTTTCAACAGTTATAAGTTATATGAAGAAAATAGAAGATATCTATTGTCTTAATAAATAAATTTAATGCCTTAAATACAGGTGTTTTGTCCCCAGAACCTATGCTTGTAATCAGTGTTTCCTCATTCTCTTAGGGATAATTATGGCGAAGAGGGGTGGCATGCACTCTGACACAATCCCCTTCACTCTTCTTCTCTTCATTAAGTTGCTGGTTGATTTGAGATGTATGTGGGGGAAGTGTGCAGTGACCTGAGTTGGACATGCAGGGATTTCCCTAAGTGATGATCTCACGTTGATCTTCTGTCAGACAAGCTTATCATCAGTTAAGGTCCAATCTTTTTCTCTCTTCCTTTGATCCTTTCTTCTTCTCTTTTTATCATCCTCCTTCTGCCTTTTCTTTTACTTATTTGTTCATCCATTTATTCAATAAAAGCTCTGAAATGCCTACTACGTGCCAAGCACTGTGTTGCGTATTGGAGTCACCAAGTTAAATGAGAAACGGTCTCTGGTCTCAAAACATTTACAGTCTAATGGTTCTAGAGCTATAAATTAAAAGGACTTGGAATTTCACACACTGTCACCATGAGGAGGCATCTTGATCCTTGTGGACAAGGGAGAGAACCTCCACTTGACAGACAGCACAGGGAGCCAACTGTACAGCTGATGCTGAGTGATGATGGTTCTTCCCTCTAAAACTCTCTTCGGCTGCCTTGCACCCCACATCTTTTGTAGATGAATCATCCTTTCTTGGGCTCCCCAGAAAGGCCAAAACATGAGACTTCTTATTAATATGCAAATAGCATAAAAGAGACTTGAAAACCATCTCTCTGTAAAATCATCTGACTGTTATCTCTGGAGCAAATTATCTGCAAATGACTTCCATTTCTGATTGATCAATACGTGACTGCCTCCAGTTTCACTGGTTTTGTGTGCAGAAAACGGTTTACTGATGTTAGCCTAAGTATATATTGTGGATTAATATTCTGTGATTCAAAAGCCAGAAAAAGGAAACGATCTGTAAGTATTTGCCTATTACAAAGGCTGCTTTCAAAATAATATAATACCATAATTTGGAGATTTGTCAAAACATTCTAACCCTTCTATGAAGCCATTTAGAATACAATCGATAAATCTATACAATGGATGAATATCATAATTGTTTTAAAATGGTATAGGGAACAACACTTGGCTAAAATAATTTTTTGAAAAATATTTAAGATTGCTAGTAACAATTTTATAGCTTCTTGCACCTTAGCGTGTAAAAGATACATCATGGCAGAAAAAGAGTTTTGAAAAACCAATCATAGACAAACTTGGGTGTTTTTATTTAATCTGTGCATTTGAAAAAACTATATATTTTGAACCTATTACATATCACTAGGAAAATGAAGAGTATACCAATTTATATCTGTCAAAGTTGTTGTTCCCAGTTATTACCTAGAAAGAGAGACAAGACCTAAATTTGTGTAACTATGATTGATATAATACTATTTCCAAGTTAGAAATATGACAAGTTATCTTGCTAATTGAACATTTAGTAAAAGACTGATGGAATTTTAAATTCATTCTAATACTCTTTAAATCTGGGAGCCAAAAAGTATTATGAACATCTTTATTTTGTCTCTGAAATGTATCCTTTTTGAACTCTGAGCTCATTTCTTTGTACCTTAAATATTCTGTCTTAGAGCCACCAGGGAAAGGAAAAAAAAATTGCTACCTGCAAAGAATGGGGGTCAATGAAAGGAAATGCAAGTGGCCTAGTTGAGCTGGAGTTTGTGTAGGGGAATGACAGACAATGATGTTTGAATCGTGGTAGGCTTTGACAATTTAGCAGGACAGTTTGGGCTTTCTTCAGTAGTGGCAATGGAAAAGCCTAAGGATTTTAAGCAAAAGAATGGGATAATAAAAGTGGGGCTTGGATGGGCTCCATCTGAAAATGATGTGGAATAACTACTATTTTCTCACCTTGCTCCATGAGCTTATGAGGGCAAGATTTCTGTCTCTCTTGTTGTTCATCATTATTCCTAGCACCTAGCACAGTTCCTGAAACAGAATAAGCACCTAAAAATAGTTGAATGAATGATTGAACAAATGAAGAAATGAAGAAATGAGTGAATGCAAAGCAAATAGTAATTACTGTTCGCGTGCTGGGAAGTTCCTTCATTGCCTAAAGTAGCGCTGGGCTGAATGAATTTTTGGGAGAATGATTAAGTGTTAATTCAGCTAAATAAGCTGCCTTTAAAACTGTGACAACAAACTATGCAGGCCAGGTATAGGATAGTAGGCAGATCTAATCTAAATATTTGCAATAGAATCAAGTCTACCATTGCTTGTACCACCAGCATCTCTATGAACAGTCATCTGACTCATGGGATGGGCATTAAGACCAGATTAGTTGTAGTTTGTATCATTTCTTGAAACCGGCATGCACTAGTTCTAACTAACTACCCGAGCTTTCATAGATTCAACAAAATACAATCCTCTTTAGGAGAAAGTATACCTGTTACAAAGACACCGTTGCCCCAGATGGAGAACACCATGCCTTGGAAATGTCACAGTTTGGAGGATTATCGGAAACACGTCCTGTTCTGTGGAACAGAAGTTATCCAGGTCAAGCCCTCTGGGCAGAGGCCCGTAAAAGCAGTCGTTTTGCAAACAGGTTAGTGGATTTCACTTTTGTAAGTTTAATTCATGCTTGAATATGGGGAGAGTTGGATTAGGAAAATTTAGTTTAGCATTATGGAGTTTGCCACATTCTGGTAGGTAACAACACACTTTTTTCTAAACTGACTCTTATTATTGTAAAGTGTCACTATTTTTAATTAAATGGTTTATTGTTAAAACCCGTCTATGTAATGAAGGGTATGTGTAGGTGAAGTAAAATTTGTCAAAGGTAAAACTATGCTCTTCTTTTTGCTTGCGACCACATGCTGCTTCTGTCTCCCTTGACACCTCCTCTGAGGATTACCATAAAGCAATTTCAGCCACTATGACTGAGGATTTTTTCCTTTCACAGAGTTGCTTGCTAGGCCATAGGTCAAACTCACCAGTAAAGAACTCCACCTGGGGGCCCTGTAGACAAATTAAATGAATCTGAAAGTATTCCTCCTCCTGTATTGACTGTCTCTGTTAATATCATCACCATCGTGCTGGTCTCTGAATAACATCTCTGACTGCTCTCGTTTCCCGTACCAAACGTGGCACCACATCCGGATCTGAATAACATCCCTGACTGCTCTCGTTTCCCGTACCAAACGTGGCACCACATCCAGATCTGAATAACATCCCTGACTGCTCTCGTTTCCCGTACCAAACGTGGCACCACATCCGGATAATTCTGCAGACGCTTCCTGAGTCCCAGTGTTTTACGTGACATGACACAATGAAGGCCTCCTATGACCTGGTCCCAGCTCTCTGTTCTAACCTCTGACCTGTGTTTCTGCCACCCGACTTATTCACAGACGCAAAGTACACTTTACACTGCGATACTGTATGCTTTAGTTTGGTTTATGAGTAGTTGTTGTAGCTGATTTTTTAAAATTAAAAATATCAAGTTTTTTAAAATGTTCAAACTAGTTAGCAGGCACTAGATACTAGGGCATCGCTCAGCCTGTGGCCTACATGGAAGCTCATGGTTACAAATCATGAAAACCACCTGAATACTTATAAAATGATTAGGTAACAGGTTAGAGGAAACTCTACTCTTTTCCTCAAAGACAGTAAAGCCATTTTTAGGAGACCAAGTGTCCATCAAGCAGCCTTACTTGATCTATGACTGTCTTTACGTAGGTTACAATACAGCCAAAGGGGACTTAGTGAGATCCATCCTGTACCCCCGGCCTCTGAACTTCAAACTATACAGCGATGCCTTCAAGTTCATGGTGTTCCTGGCCTGCCTTGGTGTCATGGGTTTTTTCTATGCCCTAGGGGTATATGCGTACCATGGAGTAAGTACTGGGGGTAAGGCTTTTCAATAGTATCGCTTCTGCAAAGAGCTTGACCTAACTCAGAGGGCTGGATTAGGTTACATCTTGATCCTATCATTCTATGAATCATTACTGTCCAAACGAGCTTCTTAGACAGCAGATTTTGCCTAGTTTGCCCCCAGTGTTTAGGTAATACCTAAAACACTACGCAGTCAGTGGGTTTCTCATGTGTTCTGGTTAGGGTCTGAAATGAAATGAAATTTCCACTTTTACGGAGCTGGTACCGCATGAGATACCTACCTCCCTTTAAGCTACAGGGTGTCAGGTTTCATTTGGATGCCCCTCGTCATAGCTGGGTGGCTAGGGAGGGAAGGCTTGTCACTAAAGACCTCTGAGGTCCTTTCTGGTCCTGAGAGTCTGATGTTGCTGTGAACCACGCAGTCTCTGTATAAGAAAGTCTGGGATCATAATAGTGTGAGCTGGTGGGGAGGAAGAGAAAATTGTGAATAAAACATCCAAACAGGTGAAAAACTGTGTGAGTGGCTTAATTACAATGTCCAAATTGGTGACATCAATGCGTGTGTGTGTGTGTGTGAGAGAGAGAGAGAGAGAGAGAGGTGGGAAGTGAATATTGGTGGGCAAAGCCATAGTTACAAGAATTTCAGGGCAATGTTCACGCCAAAACTTAACTGCTGAGTAGTTATTTCAATCTGAAATTGCTCCCAGGGAGCATTTCTGGGTCAAGAGAGGCCCATGATGGGGCCTATGAAGAGCTAGGCAGAATGTCAAGGTCACTGGGGCTGGAATTTGAGGGAGTATGCCAATTTAATCTGGGGAGCTGGAGCACTGGGCAGAAAAACAGGAAAAAAACTCATGGAAGCCCTGGCAGTGTTTAAGAATGAGGTTTCCTGGGAAGAGCTTAACATCCAATACACACTGAGGCAACAAGACTAAAAATCCGAGACCCCACCTTCTTACGGGTCAGAGCCTGTGGCTCTGTTGGCTGCCTCTGTCTGCACTGTTTCAGGGTTAGACAAGGCTGAGTCCCTGGGTCAAAATTCTTCTGTGTCTGTGGTTGGGAAAAGGAGGGAGTGATGAACGTTGTGATAAATTGATATTGGGTAAAAGATGTCCCCAGCAGACATTGCTACTGAACTTGAATCCCATGTTTCCAATAATTTAAAAAGTATTTATGGCTAAAATGATGGACAATTGAACAAAAATATAGGTGAGGTTCTAGAGGGTAGAATCACTAATATCTAGAGCATGTGAGGAAAACGAAACCATCAGTCAATCAGCCCTGTGATTTGACCTTATCCCCAACCTTAACTGTGTGAGCCTCCTCTGCAGACCGGCTGTGTTAGTCTATTCTCACGCTGCTAATAAAGACATACCTGAGAATGGGTAATTTATAAAGAAGTTTAATGGACTCAGAGTCCCACGTGGCTGGGAAGGCCTCACAGTCATGATTGGAAGGCGAAGGAGAAGCGGAATATGTTGTCCATGGTGGCAGGCAAGAGAGCTTGTGCAGGGGAACTCCCATTTACAAACCGTCAGGTTTCATGAGACTTATTCAGAACCACAAGCTCATTATGGGGGAGACCGTCCCCATGATTCGGTTACCTCCCACTGGGTCCCTCTCACGACAGGCGGGAATGAAGGGAGCTACAATTCAAGATGAGGTTTGGGTCGGGACACAGCCAAACCATATCACCGGCCAGGGATCCCGAGTTCACAAAATTGACTTGATAATAAAACACGTTGGTCATGGATTTGTACCCTGGAGTCAGAATAGGGTTCAGATTTTTGTCATTTACCTAGTATGCGGCCTTGGGAAGATTATTTAATTGTTAAAACCTCAGTTTCCTTACCTGATAGATGGAGAAAATAATAGCATTTACGTCATAAGGTTGTTACAGAGAGCGACTAAATAATATATGTAGCCTAATACAGTTCCTGCTCCAGAGTTAGTATCCAGTGAGAGCAAGCTAATTTTATATTGGCTTCTCTGTAGTTAATAATATATGCTGAGATCTTGGCAGGATCTTGGTCCTAGTTTTTAATTATAGTGCCATCCATTCAATCTATGTACTGAGCACCTCCTCTGTGCTAAATCTCATGCTAGGCTCTGTATCTAGAGATCAGTAAGGTAGATTCAAAGATGAATCAGCCACAGCTGCTCCACCCAAGGAGTTTGTAGGCTGGTGGGGCAGAGAGATTCATAAGTCAACAGTCAAGCTTGGGCAGAGGGAATGCTAAGTAGAGGGAAACAGAGCCAGGACAGGGGATGGTGGACTGGGAGCAGGGATCAAAGGTCTCCTTTGCTCTGCAGTAGGAGACAATGTGCTCGTCCCTTTGGCACAGCCAAGAGAGTACTCAGCCTCACCAAGAGAGCCAACTCACTGTTAATATTCAGAGCATATGTCTCTAGGGCTCCCACGGTGTGGTAGGAGCAAGGTGCTAGGAAGGGTGCCAGTCTCCTGTGCTGTGCTATCCTGTATGAAATGTCTCTCCTCTCCCAGGTCCCTCCAAAAGATACTGCGACCATGGCCCTGATCCTCCTCACCACGACTGTCCCTCCAGTGTTGCCGGCTGCCCTGACCATAGGCAACGTGTATGCTCAGAAGAGACTGAAGAAAAAGAAAATCTTCTGTATCTCCCCACAGAGAATCAACATGTGTGGGCAAATAAACCTCGTGTGCTTTGACAAAGTATGATCCAGACTTCCCAGGTTTAACGTTAATGATTTCAAGGCATGGTGGAGCTGTGAAGAACCTCAGAAAATGTCTAGTCCAGCGTTCCCATTTTACAGATGGGAACGTTGAGGCCAGAGAAGGTCACAGAGTGAGCTAGTGCAAGATCTCATTCTAGGAGCCTGCTCTGCTGACTCTTAAAGTTAGCAGCTTAGCCATCACATCATGATTTTTTTTCTTTGTGAAACTTAATAATTTGTGTGCCTGGTTTGTGGTTTTTTAAAACCATCTCTTACTATAGTCACTTCTTAGACTGACTGACTTTTTCAGGCAAAAAAAATCTGAGGGACGTTTCTGTTTCCTGAAATGTTTTGTCCAGAGGATAAGTGAATGTTTCCTCTCTCCTCTGCTTCTTTTGAGGAAAGGAAGGAAGGAAACAATGACCCTATCCTGCCCCTTTGCTCCTCCAGGGCTTGTGACTCCAGGCTAGGTTGTCTCTGTGCTTAGGGACCTGGAAAGGTGGCAGAGGAGGAGCATATGCCACATGGAGAAGACTGAGGTTACCACGCAGGTCCTGATACCCCCCATGACGTGAGTCTCCTATGGGGAACCTGGAGGACCTCAGCGTTAGCTGCCTGCTGTTTGGATCCTGCCCTCGGCTTGGACAGGCAGTTTAGCTGCTGTAAAGCAGTGGGCCTGTCTGGGTCCCTCTTGTCTTCAGTTCATGTGCATTTGAATAATTTATTAGGGTTTTTTGCCATTTTTTGGCAGAGAGCCACTGCTGTGTACAATGCTGGTAGAAAGTCCCATAATGAGTCATTCCTAGCCCTTGAGAAGCTTCTAGTCTAGCTGAGAAAGCAGGAAAATGGGAGTGTAGACGGCAATCATGCTGTGAGATGTGTGTTTAATAGAGGTCTGAGGAAAGCATGGGGCACAGTTACCTGCCACAGTTGGAGGCCACCTTTGAGCTGCAGCCTTGGTTGTTAGACAGAATAATCCCCAGGCTCAGAGCTGAGCAGCTGACAAGCACATGGGTACAAGGGGCCCACCGCATGTAGGGAGCCGAGGACTGTGGGGTGTGGCTAGAATATGGGCTGGTAGGTAGAGAAAGAAGCTGGGATGAGGGCAGTTGTTAAGGGTCTCATACGCCACGCTAAGGAGTAGGTTCTTGTCTTGAAGTAGAATAGGAGCCTTTATTTTTTAAGAAGACTGGTGACATTTCTATAGGTGTTTTCTATCCCACCAGGGGCAACTGGTGAGATGGGATGGAAGGGAGATGAGAATGAAGAAAGAGGCCATCTGGGAACAACAGAAGAGATCATTGCTTGTCGCAGACAAAGAGGACAAGAATGGAGAGTAGAAGGCTAATGGGAGTGACTCCAATGAGTAGACTCGACCAGGCTTGGTTCCCAGGTGAAAGGGGTATATCTCTTAGGTTATGTCAGTTCTCTTTCTGTTTGTATTTTATTTAGCAAAGAAAGTTCTCGATCACCACCAGTCAAGAACCAACAAGGTTTACTTCATTTTAGATTCAGGGCCAAATAACACTCCCTTGGAAGTTCTCTAATAGGGATTCCTGTTACTTCCTCATGAGCCTCACTGGTGTCTAGAATACAAGAGGGAGACTTATGAAATATGTTCATTACATATTCATCTGTTTCTAAAATTAATTTTTCCAGAGGCTCTTCATTTTATTTCCTGTTTAAAACCTCTCCCTCCACATCCTTATGTCCTCACCTGCCAGGCTGTCTGTGAGGCTGCTTTTAGGTGTCCTTGGTCAAATGCTGCAGGGCATGATCACATGTGACAGTGCAAAAAGCTCGATTGAAATTTGGCAAAATGAGAAATCTAACCCAGAATTTGGTACTAAGTCTTTGTGTGATTTTTTTTTTTTTTGAGAGGAAGTCTTGCTCTGTTGCCAGGCTGGAGTGCAGTGGTGCAATCTTGGCTCACTACGACCTCTGCCTCCTGGGTTCAAGTGATTCTCCTGCCT
>NW_012118932.1:4729486-4730050 GCF_000951035.1 Colobus angolensis palliatus
TCATTGATAGACATTTGGGTTGGTTCCAAGTCTTTACTATTGTGAATAATGTCACAATAAACACACATGTGCATGTGTCTTTATAGCAACATGATTTATAATACTTTGGGTATATACCCAGTAATGGAATAGCTGGGTCAAATGGTATTCCTAGTTCTAGATTCTTGAGGAATCGCCACACTGCCTTCCACAATGGTTGAACTAGTTTACAGTCCCACCAACAGTATAAAAGTGTTCCTATTTCTCCACATCCTTTGCAGCACCTGTTGTTTCCTGACTTTTTAATGATCGCCATTCTAACTGGTATGAGATGGTATCTCATTGTGGTTTTGATTTGCATTTCTCTGATAGCCAGTGATGAACATTTTTTCATGTGTCTGTTGGCTGCATAAATGTCTTCTTTTGAGAAGTGTCTGTCCACATCCTCTGACCACTTTTTGATGGGGTTGTTTTTTTTTCTTCTTGTAAGTTTGTTTGAGTTATTTGTAGATTCTGGATATTAGCCCTTTGTCAGATGAGTAGATTGCAAAAATTTTCTCCCATTCTGTAGGTTGCCTGTTCACT
>NW_012118932.1:4732848-4733852 GCF_000951035.1 Colobus angolensis palliatus
ATTTGCTGAGGAGTGCTTTACTTCCAACTATGTGGTCAATTTTGGAATAGTGTGATGTGGTGCTGAGAAGAATGTATGTTCTGTTGATTTGGGGTGGAGAGTTCTGTAGGTGGCTATTAGGTCCGCTTGGTGCAGAGCTGAGTACAATTTCTGGAGAGCTGAGTTCAATTCCTGGATATCCTTGTTAACTTTCTGTTTTGTTGATCTGTCTAATGTTGACAGTGGGGTTTTAACATCTCCCATTATTACTGTGTGGGAGTCTAAGTCTCTTTGTAGGTCTCTAAGGACTTCCTTTATGAATCTGGGTGCTCCTGTATTTGGTGCATATATATTTAGGATAGTTAGCTCTTCTTGTTGAATTGATCCCTTTACCATTATGTAATGGCCTTCTTTGTCTCTTTTGATCTTTGATGGTTTAAAGTCTGTCTTATCAGAGACTAGGATTGCAACCCCTGCCTTTTTTTGTTTTCCATTTACTTGGTAGATTTTCCTCCATCCCTTTATTTTGAGCCTATGTGTGTCTCTGCATGAGAGATGGGTCTCCTGAATACAGCACACTGATGAGTCTTGACTCTTTATCCAATTTGCCAGTCTGTGTCTTTTAATTGGAGCATTTAGCCCATTTACATTTATGGTTAGTATTGTTATGTGTGAATTTGATCGTGTCATTATTATGTTAGCTGGTTATTTTGCTCGTTAGTTGATGTGGTTTCTTCCTAGCATTGATGGCCTTTACAAGTTGGTATGTTTTTGCAGTGACTGGTACTGGTTTTTCCTTTCCATGTTTAGTGCTTCCTTCAGGAGCTCCTGTAGGGCAGGGCTGGTGGTGATAAAATCTCTCAGCATTTGCTTGTCTGTAAAGGATTTTATTTCTCCTTCACTTATTTAGCGTAGTTTGACTAGATATGAAATTCTGGGTTGAAAATTCTTTTCTTTAAGAATGTTGAATGTTGGCCCCCACTCTCTTCTGGCTTATAGAGTTTCTGCTGAGAGATCTGCTGTTA
>NW_012118932.1:4733902-4739933 GCF_000951035.1 Colobus angolensis palliatus
TGGGCTTCCCTTTGTGGGTAACTAACATTTCTTTCTGGCTACCCTTAACATTTTTTCCTTCATTTCAACTTTGGTGAATCTGACAATTATGTGTCTTGGAGTTGCTCTTCTCGAGGATTATCTTTGTGGCATTCTCTGTATTTCCTGAATTTGAACATTGTCCTGTCTTGCTAGGTTGGGGAAGTTAAATATCCTGCAGAGTGTTTTCCAACTTGTCTCAATTCTCCCCATCACTTTCACGTACAGCAATCAGATGTAGATTTGGTCTTTTCACATAGTCCCATATTTCTTGGAGGCTTTGTTCATTTCTTTTTACTCTTTTTGCTCTAAACTTCTCTTCTCGCTTCATTTCATTCATTTGATCTTCAATCACTGATACCTTTTCTTCCAGTTGATTGAATCGGCTACTGAAGCTTGTGCATTCGTCACGTAGTTCTCATGCCATGGTTTTCAGCTCCATCAGGTCATTTAAGGATTTCTCTATACTAGTTATTCTAGTTAGCCATTCATCTAATCTTTTTTCAAGGTTTTTAGCTTCTTTGCAATGAGTTCGAACTTCCTCCTTTAGCTCGGAGAAGTTTAATCATGTGAAACCTTCTTTCAACTCCTCAAAGTCATTCTCCGTCCAGCTTTGTTCCGTTGCTGGCAAGGAGCTGCATTTGTTTGGAAGGAGAGTTGTGCTCTGATTTTTTGTATTTCCAGCTTTTCTGCACTGCTTTTTCCCCATCTTTGTGGTTTTATCTGCCTTTGGTCTTTGATGATAGTAAGGTACAGATGGGGTTTTGGTATGGGTGTCCTTTCTGTTTGTTAGTTTTCCTTCTAACAGTCAGGACCCTCAGCTGCAGGTCTGTTGGTGTTTGCTAGAAGTCCACTGCAGACCCTGTTTGCCTGGGTATCAGCAGTGGAGGCTGCAGGACAGCAAATATTGCTGAACAGCAAATTTTGCTGCCTGATTGTTCCTCTGGAAGCTTCATCTCAGAGGGGTACCCGGCCGTGTGGGGTGTCAGTCTGCCCCTACTAGGGGGTGCCTCCTAATTCGGCTACTCGGGGGTCAGTGACCCACTTGAAGAGGCAGTCTGTCCATTCTCAGATCTCAAACTCCGTGCTGGGAGAACCACTACTCTCTTCAAAGCTGTCAGACAGGGACATTTAAGTCTGCAGAGGTTTCTGCTGCCTTTTGTTTGACTATACCCTGCCCCCAGAGGTGGAGTCTACAGAGGCAGGCAGGCCTCCTTGAGCTAAGGTGGGCTCCACCAAGTTTGAGCTTCCCAGCTGATTTGTTTACCTACTCAAGCCTTAGCAATGGCGGGTGCCCCTTCCCCAGCCTCGCTGCCACCTTGCAGTTTGATCTCAGACTGCTGTGCTAGTAATGAGTATGGCTCCATGGGTGTGGGACCCTCCAAGACAGGCATGGGATATAATCTCCTGGTGTGCTGTTTGCTAAGACTGTTGGAAAAGCGCAGTGTTAGGGTGTGATTTACCAGATTTTCCAGGTGCCGTCTGTCACAGCTTCCTTTGGCTTGTAACGGGAATTCCCTGACCCCTTGTGCTTCCCGGGTGAGGCGATGCCTCGCCCTGCTTCGGCTCACACTCAGTGGGCTGCACCCACTGTCCTGCACCCACTGTTCAACAAGCCCCAGTGAGATGAACCCAGTACCTCAGTTGGAAATGCAGAAATCACCCATCTTCTGAGGCACTCATGCTGGGAGCTGTAGGCTGGAGCTGTTCCTATTCCCTCTGTGTGACTTTTTAAGAAAAGAAGATTCAACCACAATCATCTCTGAGTTTCTTTCCAGCTTTCACATTATAAAATTCTATCACCGTCATGTCGGGATAAAGCACGCTGCCATTAAGTGAATTTTCATCCAGTGTTATTTTCAGTTTTGGAGATATCTGTCACTGAGTTTCTGAGTCCATTTATTCCCATATATGTTTCTATTTTCTATTGGTTTGTTACAACTTCTGTAAGACAAGTTCTTTCTTTTTATTCAATTCAGCCCAAGCCTGGGCTTGTATTTATGCTAAAAGGTTTTCTCTTTCTATCTGATTCCCCTTAGAACCTCAACTATAATTTCGTTTTCTTTCTATTTATGGTTAGTTTTATTGTTTAGGGGTCATTTTCATAGAGAAATAACCTAGTCTAATATCTGTTTTGCTGCAGGATCATCTCTGCTTTCATGTTCAAAATATTGATGTTTAAAAACATCATCAGAAAAACATATCGGTTTGAATTAAGTTGCAAACTCTTTTTGAAATGCAACAACTTGTGTGGATTTGGAAATCAAACATGGTGGGGTCCTTTACAAAATGCAGGAGAGAAATGAAACAAATAGCTCGTTTTCAGAAAGTTGTTGTTTAAGAAATCATTCACTTGTGTGTTAGCGCCTTCTTTGTGAAGTTCAAATAAATGAATGAATCAAAGTTTTCTTAATTATTTTATCTAGAAACCCAGAAAGAGCTTTGTCTTTCCACATACCCTGTATGATTCACTTAACATTTTCTAGTTTGGTGGAAGACTCCAGAAGGGCTGGATTCTGGTTCTGCCTCTCCAACCTACAGGCCACTATGACCTTAGTCTCCTCATTTCACCTCTAACCTGCCTCCATCCTGTTAACTCAGTTGTGAAAATGCAAATCATTGTAAACACTTTGCTATAAAGCATTATGCTAATGGATGTGCTGTAATGATGGAGGTTGCTGTTGTATAGAAAACTAGAAAATTCAGTGTCTTCTATAGAGATAGAGATAGCCTTAAAAAGTAGTGTCAGAGACTTGGGTGTTAGTGTTGAAACAGGATATTCTGCCATGCTAGGTAAAGCTCCGGTGGGTCCTGGCAGTGTTGAAGCAGCTGTAGCCAACTCCACTTACTCAGTGGGTTAAGCAGGCCTAAAACTGTTCGCCTATTGCATCAAGACACCAGAATCTGTAAATAATAAACGCCTGTGAAGCAATGAGGAAATTAGAAGTGCTGTGATATACTCAGTTCCATTTTTCTTTCTCTGTTACACTATCTAACAAATACTGTCCCATAGTATGGCGAATCAAATCTCTGAGCTATTTTTCCCTTGATCTAAGAGTAAAACCCACTTATGGGCATTAATTAATATTTATCATTAGCACTTACTTTCTCTCTATAGTCTCAAAGCCCTTTATCAACATTTCATTATCAATCTGGACAGTCACTGTGTCACCCATATTTTTAGAAAATTACTGTGAACCAGATGGCAAACTGTGAACTGAACAGTCTTGAAAATGAAGAAAAAAAATGTTCTGAGCTCTGCCTTGGCAAGACAGCAGGTGACAACGAAAAGTCAGACTTGGGCTGGTTCTTGTACTGAACCTCTCCTTATAACAAAAGCAACAGTCATAGCAATAACCAAACCAAACCAAAACAAAACACTTTCATTTTTTCCTCGTAATGAGTAACTGAAATCACCTAATTATCGACATAGTCTTTTGGGGATCATGTATCACCTGCTTAATTTTTCTTGTGGCTACTCTTCTCTAATTTAAAATTGGGTACTTACAAACAACGTACGTAGACTATTGGATCTACTATAATATCTTAGAAGCTTGGGATTTGTTTAAATTACAATATAATTAAAAGGTTTAAATCTGATGCTAACATTGATTTTAATTTTTACTCAGACTGGCACTCTCACTGAAGACGGGCTGGACCTCTGGCAGACTGTCCCTACTGCTGACAACTGGTAGGCCTCTTTTGTGAAAATGGAAGGTGTGTTTGGTGGAGTTACCTGGATGGTACTCAAATCCATCTTTTGGGTGTTGAGGGATGAATGTCACATAAAATACATATAGTAATTGGCTGGAACTAGTTCCTAATTATTCTAACTTGCTTAGATGAATTCTAATTTCAGAATCAGAAAGGAAAAGTAGGTCTTCGAAATCTCCATGAAAAATGGAGTAGGATGAGGTGGATAATTAAGGAACGAAATGAATAAAACAGAGAAACAAGAGTGAAATGAAGACCATGCTTAGTTAAAAACTACAAAACTTCCTGGGTGGCTAGTGCAGGCAGGTGGTGGTGAGAAATCTGGAAAAGCGGTTCACAGTATAGTGTGATAAAAAGGTGCAAATGCACCCACCTTTGATGTATAACACAGGCCATGAAAATTGTTACTATTAAGGCAGAAGTGTCAGAATGGAGAAGAATAAATAGAGATTGTTTGATATAACATGAAGTCCTGACTTTTATGTAATTACATGGTGGGTAAAGACAAATTAATTTTGAAATTTGGTGAATCAAAGAAAGCCACCTGAAGGAGATGGCACTTCAGATAGGTTTTGAGGGACGTGAGAATTTTACAGCTGTGTGCTAAAAGCTGGCACTAGGGGGAGGAGAGGACAATCACATAAATGTCTACTCCAGAAAGAGCTACAGAAGGGAAGGAGGGCCCCCCAGAAGATGAATCTCCTCGTGGTATCTCCCCATGGCTTCTAGCTCCTTCCCTATGGGCTAAGACCTGCCTTCTCAAATTGCGTGGTGATGGCCTCTGTTCTTAAGCTCTGAGTACCCCATTTTGGCTCCAACATCGGCTGAGTCTGCTGTCAGTGACCGAAGACACTTTGCAGGGGACTCCCAGGATGAGGAAGGGGCCAGGTACAGCATAGCACAAGGTAACAGCAGACAAGCAGTGTGATGTTGCAGAAGATGCCCTGGACTGGGTGACAAGGAACACCTGAGCTTTGACCCTACTCATGTGTCTCTGCTCCTGGTGCTCAGATGTCCTGGCCAGCCCTTCATCCAGACAGGCAAGGACTCTATTGGCCAGAGCAGTGAAAGGGAAAAAACGATGTCCACAGTTTCCACCCCTCTATCTTCCTCCCTTGTCCCTGGTACTTGGAAGGTTTTCGGAGACTAGAAACAACTAGACACACTCACTATTCAGCTGTAAGGTGGGAGGAGAGGGAGGTGCAAGATGCCAGTTTGTATTATCAAAGGGAAACACAGGCTTTAGAGGTGGGATGTCCAGGGCGCTTCAGGAAGTAGGGGCAAACTCTACAGGGCTGAGTAGTGAGAAACGCTTCCGCATCCATGCAGCCTTCTTTCCTAGCCCTGATTTGCTGCTCCCTGAATAGCCCTAGAGACTTCTTGCCTAGGGTGTGCGGCTTTTTGCGGACAGCTCTGCAGAGTTTGCAGGTATGACTCTGAGCTGCCTGTTGATGGGCCTTCCCACAATGCTGCCATTACGTGGGCTGGCTTCCAGTAACATGACAAAAGTCCCTGTAATTCTATCCAAAGCCTCCGAAGCTATGTTATTGATTGGCCAGTGGCAAACTCTGTTGAGAACACAATCCATATCCAACTCAAAGAAATGTTTTTATAAAGATAACTCTGCAGGCAAAACACCCTGTTGAAAAAATAAAGAAACCAAGTGGCCAGGGGCTTAAGGGTAGAGAAGTCTCCAGACAAGCATAGCAGTAGCAAGAAGTTTAATCTGGATCTAGAGTACAGGGCATAAAGGACATTAGTAGGACTGGATACTGTAAGGTAAGGTAGATCCGAAGTGAACAGGACTTTGAATATCAGGCTAAGGGGCTTGGACTTTATCATTTGGAGCATGAGGAGCCATGGGAAGGTTCTGAGCATTAACATTAGGTGTTTGCAAGTATACCTATGTAACAAACCTGCACATTGTGCGCAAGTACCCTAGAACTGAAAGTATAATAAAAAAAAAAAAGAAAGAAAATGTGGTACATATATACCATGGAATACTATGAAGCCAAAGAAAGAAATGAGATCATGTCCTTTGCAGGGACAGGGATAAAGCTAGAAGCCATCATCCTTAGCAAACTAAAACACGAACAGGAAACAAACACCGCTTGTTCTTACTCATAAGTGGGAGCTTAGCAATGAGAACGCATGGACACAGGGAGGGGAACATTATACACCAGAGCCTGTCGGGGGGTGAAGGGAGGGAGAGCATCAGGACAAATGGCTGATGCATGCTGGGCTTAATACCTGGGTGACAGATTGATAGGTGCAGCAAACCACCATGGCACACGTTCAC